>NC_022034.1:26499128-26506265 GCF_000317375.1 Microtus ochrogaster | reverse complement strand
AGATGGATAGATAGATAGATAGATAGATAGATAGATAGATAGATAGATAGATAGATAGATAGATAGATATGTTAGGTGGGTAGGCAAACAGATATAGATGATAGATAGATAGATAGATAGATAGATAGATAGATAGATACATGGATAGAAAGATAGATAGATGACAGATAGATAGATAGATAGATAGATAGATAGATAGATAGATAGATAGATATGTTAGGTGGGTAGGCAAACATGTAGATGATAGATAGATAGATAGATAGATAGATAGATAGATAGATAGATAGATACATGGATAGAAAGAAAGAAAGAAAGAAAGAAAGAAAGAAAGAAAGAAAGGTAGGTAGGTAGGTAGGTAGATAGATAGATAGATAGATAGATAGATAGATAGATAGATAGATAGATAGATAGATAGATAGATATGCAGGCAAACAACCGAACAGATATCCACCAGATATCCACTTGCTTACCTCCAGGGAACTTGCAGATAAAGTCTATTTTAAGGAATATAAACAAATACCATTTTATTCACACAAACTGTAAGAGACAGTCTCACATCCTGTAATTATTTACATGAACTGAGTTTGAATCACAACCTTCTCATTGAGCGACAGGAGACATTAAATAAAGAATTTGGCTTGTCTGAGCTTCTGCTTCCTGTGGGGAGACAGACCTATATTGAAGGTTACAAACATTACATAACTATTATATATTCCGTGCCTGAGTAATACCTAGCCCTCAGGAGCTATTTTATTTATCATTTACCAATAAAGAAAATTCTGGATATTGCTATAAAAGAGTATGCAGTTTTGAAAAATGGAAAATACAAGAAAAGACAAGGTGATCTATAAACACCATTGACTTGAGGTTTATAAATATCTTCTCTTGACTTAGGAACTCCAAATTATATGATAAAAATACATTCTTTATATGTATGAAAACACCATCTGACACCCGTTGTTATGTATAACCAGCATATGCTAAGTATTATGGTAGGTTTTAATGTCATCTTGCCACAGATTAGAATCACTTCGGCAGGGAGCCTCACCTGAAGAACTCTGATTGTCTCCATTGATGTGGAATGGCCCACCCAGACTGTGGGTGATACCTTTGGGTAGTAGCCCAGATTAAATGACAGTATTTCAGAATGCGTGATTTCCCACCTTTTGCTTCCTTGACCTTCCTCTGAGTTGATCTACCCTGCTGTGCTCCCAGGGCAGAGGGGCTGATTTCTCCATCACAGCAGAACCAGCATTCCCAAGCTTTCGTTGTGGAATAAGGACAGTGCTCTCCAGGGACTTCGCAAGCCTCCAACATCAGACTGGTACTACTGAGGTCCCTGCCCTGGGGACTGGGTAACTGCACTGTCAGTCTGAGACTTCTATCTGGAACTACTCCCACTGTTAAGGCACCCAGCCTCAAGAACCGAATACTGGGTTCTCAGAGTCTCAGATGTGACTTGACTACATTATTTTAAAGCTTGCTTGGTAATGTATTTATACACTTGGTTCTGTTCCCGTAGAGAACCCGACTAAAACACCAGCACTTTCAAGAACATGTAAGACTCATGATCCTGAGGCTGGGGCCGTAGCTCAATGGAAGAGCATTTGCCTAGAACATGCAAACCCTGTGCTCCATCCCCAGACTCAAGATTCTACAAACGCTCTTTAACGAGTTATATACTTACACAGCACTATTGAAAACAACGTGTATAGTGTTTGCTAAACACGGTTCAGCAATGTCTGCTGTGGATTTCACTAGAAGTAGTTGTTTAGTTTAGTGGGGTTTTTTTTTTTCTGAGCAGTTAACACAATGTCTGCATATTGCGTAAAGAAGCAATCTTCTCAAGATCACGGCGCCACTAACACATGCCCTCTGCAAGTTTCTCTACAGAGAGGACTCAGGAAGATGCCCCTCTATTACTAGAATGGGGTATTTAATAAGCTGGGAGAACACAGCATAGGCATGGATACACTCAGAGCAGTGTAGCCCTTGAAGAAAATGGGCAAGATGATCTCATATTTTCCCTTCTCTCATTTTATGCTTTGTTTGGGGAAGCTGTTAGTTCATTCCCGGCTGCTCAGACCCCTGAAATAATCACACAGAAATCTGTATTAATTACAATACTGTTTGGCCAATAACTTAAGAGTATTGCTAGGTAGCTCTTATATCTTAAATTAACTCATTTCTATTATTTTATATTGTACCACAAGGCTCATGACCTACCAACAAGGTTCCAGCTGGCGGCTTGCATCTTTTTCCTCTGGCAGCTCCTTGGCTTCTCTCTGACTCTACCTACTCTCTCCCTATATATCTCTTCCAGCCTGGCTAAATTCTGTTAAGCCATTGACCAAAAGTAGCTTCTTTATTAACCAATAAAAGCAACACATATACAGAAGGATTTCCCACATTGTTTTCCCCTTTTTGTTAAAATAAAAAGGAAGGTTTTAACTTTAACATAGTAAAATTGCATATAACAAAACAGGTATCAAGCAAGAATTAGTTACAATATTCATATCTACTTTATTTATTATTATAACTAAGGAAAACTATAACAACTATTCTTCAACTCCATCAAAGACTCCAGAAGGATATAATATTACCTAAGTAAACAGAAAGTACATTGTAAGCAACTTCCAAAACTCTAGAATTGATAGAGACATCTTGCTCCCTGGATAGTCACCTGCAGTTGTTTTGTAACATTGGGCATCCATCTTTAGCCTACAGGCCCATAATATCTTGCAGACTTTTCCATGAAACAGGAAATTTCAAAGACAGTTCTATCAATATTGGTAGTTTGTCAGTCACTTTCTTCTGTGTCCTGCAGAATATCTGGCAGATTCTTTCATGAAGCAGGAACCCCAAAGGATAATCTTACCTTTAGACAAGTTCAGCAGTCAGTTCTCTGTGGGTCCTACATGTCCAGTTCATTCAGCATAACAACAAGAAGTCCAGACAAGAACAGTTTTTTTTTTTTCCCAAATGGCTAACAAACTCCATAAGGAGCCTCTTCAGTACCCATCATCCTCTTGAAGTAGACAGAAGCAGATGAGTCTCATTGTCATGGAAAGACTTAAGTTATTAAAACATTTTAAATGCTGTATTCTAAAGGTTTCTGAAAGAATTGAAGAATACCTATCTAACTGAAATATATCTCTATATATCTAGAAAACCTAACATGACTAGAAGCTTGACTATTATAGATGACTATCTATTAACCTATATTTCTTAATTATACATTACATTTATAAATGAGCTGCACAAACACAACACCTTAATCAAGACCAGAAATATACATATAACAAAACTGACCTAAAATTTACATCAATAAACCAAGATCCAGACCAATGTAACATATCCATCTTTATATCATATTCCCCTTTAAACATAAACAAACATTTATAAACGACCATTTATGGAATTTTGGTGTAGTTCTCTCCAAACTGCTTCTTGCTTTTCATTGGGCAAATTATTTTCTTATGGGAGGTTTTCATGGAGACCTTTCAGATGGTCTTGGTCCATCAAACCACATTAGTCTGGAAGGACTCCACAGGTTCTCACCTTCAGTGAAAATACAAGCAGAACCTCTTTTCCAAAGCAACTTATCCTTAGACCCAAATTTTGAAGTCAAAATACCTTTAAAGTATATATGTTGGTTTAGCTTAGTAGCCCATACAATGAAATGTCTCTCTGTACTTAGCTCATTTACATTAAAAAATTCAAAGAAGACACAATAATAAACATAATCCAGATTCTTTGTGTATTTTTCATCTTTATGTGGCTTACTTTTCTTTATTCCTTTAATCTATGATTGTCTGTACTCTGTCTCTTTGAAGACTTTATTTTTTAAAATCATTTACTTCTTTTTTTATAACTATCTATATTCTTTTTCTTCTCTCTTCCGAGCCTACATACATTTATCCAACACCCTGACACATTTAGAGTTCTTTTTCATCTAAATCTGTCTTTATTGTGTAATTGCAATTCTTTTCTGATTAGGACCACTTTTTTTTTACTTTTAATGCTAAGCAGGACTGATTAGGACCAACTCCTCCATCCTGCTTGCTTGCTTGGCCTAGACTAACATGGTGGAGGCATGTTTGCTGTCTCTGAGAGCCATGCACATTGCCCCATTTTAGGCAAACAGTGGGTCTATGTTGCCATTATGTAAGCTGTAGCACTCTGTTCACAAATCTCATTCAAGTGCTCAGCCTCCTTAAAGAGCCAGAGTTCATGCTGGCAGCATGGACTAGGAAGCCGCCTTTTTGAGGCCCTGCCTTTTTTTTTTCTGCAACCACTAAATCAGGAATACCTCTCTTAAAGGAGCTGTGGCACACTGCCAGCAAACAGCCCATCTGGGGAAAAAAACACAGGTAAAATTTATTTTTTTGTGTGTCTAGAATTTCTTTTCAAGCCTTCTCGGGTTTTCTGTGGATTTAGTTAGAACACATTGGTGTGCTAATCTGTAGTAGGAGACCTCTTCTTCATTCCCAGCTGCCAAGACCATGAAATAATCACTCAGAAACTATATTATTTGCGATAGTGTTTGGCCAATACCTTAAGCATACTTCTAGCTAGTGCCTATATCTTAAACTAACCCATTTCCATTATTTTATATTTTACCATGGGGCTCATGACCTACCAGCAAGGTTCCAGTACATCTGTCTCCATCAGCAGTTACATGGCTTCTCTTAGACTCTGCCTTCTTTCTCCCAGCATTCAGTTTAGTTTTCCCACCTAGCTCTATTCTGCTAAGTCACTGGCTGAACAGCTTAATTCATTAACCAATAAAAGCAGCACATATACATAAGGACTTATCACACTAATGCTTCTCTAATTAAATGTTTCCATTATGGGGGGAATCTTCCAAATTATGTGCGATGTATAAATACACTTTTCCTTTATATTTGGCAACCATGTTTATGTGTTAATTACTAATCAAAAGACCTATGGTATGTATGTAACATCATTAATTTTCTAGGCAGAAATCTCCCACTTTTAACTTCCACACAATATTTCCCTGTGTTGTGAATGATAATGAAACGGTTCATTGGTAAGCTGGAGACACCACTGTCATAGCTGACAAGAGATCTTTCATTCATGACCTTTGCTTATCTCAAAGTTGACCTGGTCAAGGTTGTCTCTGGATATCTCAAATATGCAGATGACTGCTAGCCATTGTTTCGTAGGTTTGTTAATTAGATGTGGGTATCAGCAAAACACAACAGTAACCTTTTTCAGGTCATAAACTATAATCTCCGTGGGGTTTTAGCCAATAAAATGAATGAAAAAGTTTTTATTACTGATCTCCAACACTATGTATTTTAATTCATATATGCATTACACACACACACACACACACACACACACACACACACACACACACACACACATAGGAGTGCAGTGATTTCCAGCCAGGGGTAACTTTATCATACAAAGGCACACTTGTCAATGTCTAAAGCACTTTTGACTATTGCAGCTGGTATGGGAAGATAATGCTAGCACCTAATAGGGTAAAAAGCCGGATGCCACTAAACATTCTCCATTGGAAAAGACAACCTTCCACAGAAAAGAATGTTCCAGCACAAGATGTCAGGAGAGCTGACTATGAGAAACCACACTGTCATAATAGATGCTGATATCAAAATTTTACATTACTGACATGCCAAGGAGAAAAGAGAGACCAACAGAAACCATCCTTGCCTTTGTAGAGGGTCTATGCCTGCTCTGCCACAAAAAGCACCCGTGCTGAACCACAGAAATTAGATTTTCAAGAGGAAAATAGCTGGAGTGTTGGCATCAACATCTTCCTCCAACTGCTGTCATCTTTTCTCCACATGTACACTGTGAGAAATATATACAAGCCAAAGAAGATGCAAGCTGTCATTTCCTATTCAGAGGTGCGTATCCTGACAGACTTCCCTGTTTACCAAAGGGAAGCCATGTACTTCCTACTGTGATCTTCTTTGTAACATAGTATTTATATTATTACATACCCAAATTATTATATATATCCAAAGAAAACAAAACCACCACCTTGTAAATAATACATATAAGATTTGCTTTAAAAATAATCCCATGGAGCGAGGTAGGGGATGAATTGGGGTATAAAACTGTAAGTTGATCATTGTTAAAGCTGGGTAATGAACTCACAGTTCTTTATCACTGAGTTTGTTTAAAGTTATGTACAACAAATGTTTTAAATTGTGAGATATTAGCTACATCTCTCAAAAACAAAATTGACAGTTCGTATTTATAACACATTAGAGGATTTGGATGGCTCTATTGTCAGTATAGTAAAGAAGATTGAGACATCTGTACTCTCTCATAGTTCCTATATGGGGAGGCCAAGAGTGTCTAAAATTTACAGTATAGTCCAGATGCCCTTCACCCACAGAAGACCTGTTCCAAAAACCTGCAATGAATACTCAAACTGGATAGACCCAAGCTCTATACAAACACTGCTGACGCACAACAGTCAGTCTGATTACTGAGACATCACCATGACTGGTGAGAGAGTATTCAGGACAACAATGACCAATTCATTATGCTACCAAAACAGCATGTAACTGACAACTTATGAAGTGGTTACTTCTGGAATTTTCCACTAAATATTTTCCCACCTACACTGTCTTCAGGAAACTGAAACTGTAGAATCAAAAGTCAGGTAAGGGAGGGATAGTGTGGTTTATCTAGCAGGAATACCTAACACAATGCAGTCAGTGCAAGTCCATTCATCAGTTTCACACTGGACATTAGGTCTCTAAAGCTGGTCACCACACATCTCTGTATTTTGTGTCTTTTGACCTGCTTCTTCCCCACTTTCTTTTCTCTCTTCTTCCACTAATAGTAACCATTATTTCATTATCTGTGTACTTGAACTCTGCTGTAGTAAAAATCATGTAGCATTTTTATGACTGTCTGTGGCTTTTTTCACTTAGCATAATGTCTTCTGGACCATCTATGCTGAGGAAAAATAACAGAATCTCATCCTTTATTAAGGGCAATATCATCCCATCTGATCAATACATTACATTTTCTTTATACATGTTTGTTGGTGGGCATTTATGTTCCTTGGCTATTGTGAACAATACAGCAGAAAACATGGAGATAAAGTACCTTTTCTTTTTTTTTTCT
>NC_022034.1:26492859-26498292 GCF_000317375.1 Microtus ochrogaster | reverse complement strand
CCTGAATATTAACCTTCATCAGGCGATGAAAGGAGACAGAGATAAAGTACCTTTTCAAGGTGGTGCTTTTGTCTTCTTTAGGTATATACCCAGAAGAGGGGTTGAGGTTAGTAAATTTCTGCTTTTAATTTCTGCAAAAGTTTTTGCCATAGTTTTCTGGTGTTCAAAGTCTTTCTATATATGTATTGTTTTTATTGGTTAATGAATAAAGCTGCTTTGACCTACAAAAGGGCAGAATAGAGTAAGGCAGGAATTCCAAGCAGATAGAGGAGGGGAAAAAAAGCAGAATCAGAGGAACGCTATGTAGCTGCCAAAGGAGACAGACTCCCCAGGAACCTTCCCAGAAAACTATGAGCCTTGTGGTAAAATAAAAAATAATAAAAATGGGTTAATTCAAGATGTAATAGCTAGTTAATAAGAAGCCTGAGCTAATAGGCCAAGCAATGTTGTTATTAATATAGTTTCTGTATAATTATTTCTGGTCTGGGCTGCCGGAAAGTGAACAAGCAGTCTCCACCTACAGTTTCCATAGTCAGTGTACCAGTCTATAATCTCCCCAGCAGTAGCCTGAGATTCCCACATCATTGCCTACAGTTGTTATCAACAGACTTTTATCTCTTTTCATTTTTTAACAGCATCTTTGTGGATCACATAGCATTTTTTAATGTGCTTTCTGGGCTTAGTTATTGCAATATCATTTTAATGGCTAGAAGTACCATGATTTATCTATTCTTCTGTTGTTGTGGAAGTTTCATTATTTTCAAGTTTATACATTTTAAGACAACACAATGGTGAATACTTTTGCAGCTAAATCTGAAGAATTGGATATAGAGTATGAGAAAAAGAAGTCAAGAATGATTCTAAGGTTTTTCTTGAGTAACTATAAGAATGAAGTTGCCGTTGACTGAAAAGGGAAAGACTCTTGAGGAAGAAAACCAAGAGGTTGATTATACAGTTTGGAAAGCCTATCTATAAATTAAAGTGCAGAAGCAGAGTAAAAAGCAGCTGGATTTGGAATTAAAATTCCTAGAAGCAGTAACATGGCTTTACACCATCAGCATAGAGCAGAAAGAAGGTAAGATGTTTTTGAGAATTTAGCTCTGATATTCACCAATTAAAAGGCAGAAACATAAGGAGAGTTCAATCTAGGCCCTGAGATAGATAAGCAATATGATAAGAAAATATGGGTCCCAGAAGCCGTTGTCTTAGCTACTTTTTGATTGCTGTCCTAAGACACCATGACCAAGTCAACTTATAAACGAAAGAGTCCATTGAGGGCTTACAGTTTCAGAGGGTTAAAGTCTATGGCCATGATGGTGGGGAACATGGCATTGGTCAGCAACTGAGCGCTTACATCTTGATCCACAAGCACAAGGCAGAGATAACTGGGGTTGACATGGACTTTTGAAACCTCAAAGCCTGCCCGCAGTGACACAAAGCGGAAGACATACTTGTAGAGTGAAGAAGCTGAGGGGTCTATTAGGAGGTAGACGTAAAACTGCCCACGAGAATTAACAGTGTGATGTCTTTTCCTTTGTCTTCCCAAGCCAGAGTAGAAGCTCCATGAACTCAAGAACTTTATCTATTTTAGTTATTTCTATAACCCCAAATAGTTAGAATAGCTGCTTAGTAACTTGAGAAAAAAGTGTTGAAATAAAAAACAAATAAAGCATCAAGTCTTAGGGCATTTATAATTATTTTGTCATACTTAAATCCTAAGAGTAGAGTGCTAATTTAGGGAAATTTGTCTTTTGGTGAAATATGCTTTTTTAATTTTAAGCATACCACAAAAGGCTGTACTAATCCTATTTAAATACCATAAAATATTTCTCTGTTATGATTTAGAGACATCAAGGAGTAGCCAGCCTTGAGCCATCCCCAACAGAAGCATGACCTCAGCAGTATTGACAGCTGGTTTCCTACTTCCTCCGATTCTTCACTTAAGCTCCCTTCAAATGCCTCCCCAAGGCCACATTTCAGACGGGATTTGTGACTGCTCATCAATTAGCTTCCTTGTCACAACATCTTCCGGAGTCATAGCTACATATTAAGAAGCTAGCTTAACATGACTCACACATGCATCAGAAGCATCCATGTTCAAGGTCAAACCCACCAAGTTGAAAGCTCTCAAGACAAAAACTAAAGTTGTAACAGATTGACTGTTCCTGGACCCATTTGAGACCCAGAGCCCTGCCGAATATCATAGCACAGCCTAGGTTTCAACCTAAGGAAGCTGGTTATGAGCTGGCCTTAGGAAATACCTGGGAAGTGTGTCTGGGTACCCCAGTCTGCTTGGCAAGAACCTGCTTGTCTCTTTTGCAACCTCTTACATTGTGTTCTCACATTGTTGGTGTTTGTCTAACACCTGGAGACTTGTTGTAGCCTTCCTCTGAGATGTTTCTCAAACTTAGGGGTAAAGATTTTATCTCCAGCGCATCTTCTCACAACCACACTGTGGAGGGATTGGATGCAGCACACCAAATATCTTCTATCATGAAGATCATATCCATCTCAACCAAATAAGAATCCCAGCCAAACCTAGCCTGCCTACTCACAGACTACACTTCTAGATCCTACCTCTTGCACTGCAGAACCTGGGGAAGAATCAAAGATGTCCTCATGGAAGTCACTAGGAGGAAAACAGGCAAAGATCAAAGAAACTGCGACAATACAGAGCTCTGGAAGGGTGGAAGCCACAGTGGCCAGTAGCTGCTAAGTCAGTGCTAGCTCCTGAGTTTCTGACAGGAAGTTTTACTGACAAAGCTTGATATGGGATTCCCCTCTGTATGCTGTGAATACGTTTTATTACCATTGGTTAATAAAGAAGCTGATCTGGGCCTATTACAGCACAGAATAAGGCGGGAATTCCAAGCAGACAGAGGAGGAAAGAAGGCAGAATCAACTAGATGCCATATAGCCACCGCAGGAGACAAGCACTGAATGGAACCTTGCCAATAGGCCACAACCATGTGGCGATACACAGATTAATAGAAATGGGTTAATTTAAAATATGAGTTAGCCAGGAATATGTCTCAGCTACTGACAGAGCAGTGCTGTGATTGATATAGTTTCTGTGTGCTTATTTCGCGTCTGGGCAGCCAGGAACAAACAAGCAGTCTCTGCCTACAAAAGAGGCCAACATATATACATACACACACACTTTCTAGATACATTCTAGAAAAAAAGCATTCTTAGAAAATTTGATTTCTATAAATTAGCTTCCACAATGAGACATTCCTAGATTTCAATAAAGGAACTTGGGTTAAGAATGAACAAAATACATCCTTTTCCATAGGACCACCTAGGGAGCGCTTCCCTCCCACACCCTCCACAAATCTTATCATTATGACACACACCAAAGATAATCTCCCAGCTATACATCACTCTGAAGTAAAAAGTACTCCTGATTTAAACGTTCCCAAACCGAAGGGCTCACCAAACCTTTCAAGGACAGAAAAGATCACCAGGAAACCGACAGGATAAAGAGAGGCACAGCCTGCTCAAAAGCAAAAATTTCAGGCTTCTGTTGTTTCAGCTCGGCTTGTGAATATATTAAAAATCCTGAGGTCAAAGGCCATTTCATTTTCTCCCCACATTAAGGCAAAAAATAGCCCTAGGGAAAACATAAGAACTGTATTATTTTCAGAACAGAATGCACAGGCTCTCAAACCCAGGAATGCTTCAGAATCACGCTGGGGCATTGCTCAACTGCAGCTTCAAAAGCCCCACCTCAGGGAGTTCCAGTCAGAGGCAAGTCCCAGGGGACGTCCTTTTAAACAAGCGGCACGTGGCCCAGGGTCAAATCTATAGCTGCCTTGGCACTCTGTTCCCCACTGTGGTGGCAGAACGTGTAGAAGAAGTGGTTTTTACAAGGTTCCTTTGTATCCATGGGTACAAATGTCCTCCATCGAGTCCCCTAAGTACAAACGCTAACAAAGTTCCCAGCAGCGACAGGGTGCCTTCATGTCGGAAAGTTCTGGAGGTCGCTGGGCAGCTTTCCCTTCTCCATCTCTTCTCATGGGGAGGTGAAGAGATTGCCAAAAAGAGAACCCCCTCACTCCCTTCTTGTCTCCTTTCCCTGCGTCCATCCCCCCATTTTTCCTTTCCCAATTTGCCCTCAGATTTCCCAAGAGTTGTGAAGTAGGCAATTCTGTATCAATCTGCCCAACCTGCTTCCTCCATGTCTCCTTGCTCCTCTCTCCCTTCCTCTCTCTCCCTCCCTCTCTCCTTCTCCCAGATTCCTCCTCTTACTTCCTCTCTCTGCCAGAAGACCCGCCTATAACCTCCTGACTAGCTATTGGCCATTCAATTTTGGTTACACCAATCACAGCAATACACCTTCACACAGTGTGCAAATATCCCCCAGCACTTGCACAGGACACCAGCCCACCCTGGCTGAGTGAGATGGAATACCCCGCAGCTCAGAAGTTTGCCTTCCTCTAGCCCCTCAGCACCTTCATCTAGAAAAGAGAATAACAAAAATGACTTCGCGGGGTCCTTGTGATGATGAAACGAGCTCATCTCTTGACCAGACAACTGCTTAGCACTTCTGAGCCCGCGTGAGTTCTTATAGAGATTTGAGGACTGTGCCTGGCCACAGTGCTAATGTTGTGTGATTTGTTACTGACATTGTGTTTTGCAGCAATTTATGTTTTCCTTCCCTTGCCTTCAGTTGAATTATTTGGAGCTTGGGCTCCCTGGGTCTCAGCTGGCCTGAAGTAAGAAGAGGGTATTGCCCCCCAACCTTGAGCCTGTGATCTTTCTCCTTGGGGAGCTTTGCCCTCTGCCAGGGGGTGGCTCTCCAAAATTTCGGAGAAAGTGTATTGATCCAGACTTGACTCGCAGATTCTCCCTTCCCCTTTGATCTGAACTGTGGGAGTAGAGGTCTCACTTCTTCCATCCCTGGGGCTGTTGTGTGCCCTGCAGCCACAAAGCCTCACCTCTCTTCCTTCCTTTTCCCCTCCAGCTCTTGGGCTCACAGCACACTTCCTCCCTTTTTGAGGCTCACTCCCCAGACACTTTGCACTTCCAGCCTCATCACCTCTGTGTGCCTTCCACCTGCCTCCCAGAGAGGCCTTGGCAAAGATCACTGGACTAGAGCTTACGTCTTCATTATCAGACGCAAACCACTTGCAGAGCACACAACCTCTAATCCTTCCCTCTGGAATTTTCCAAATCTTAAGACTGCTGAGAGCAGCTTCCACCAAGAGGGAGCAGGAGCTTCCCATTCCTCATCTCCCACTCCTCCACCTTCCCCAACGACTGAGCCAGTCGCTCAGAAGAGGAGACAAAAGCCTTCTGAAAGATTGCTGCCGTTGCTAGGAGAGAGGAGAAATCATTCCTGTCACAATGATTGCCAGGAGAAAAGCTAGCAATCTGGGCTGGGCGGCAAAGAGAGCAGAGGGGTGTGTGTGTGTGTGTGTGTGTGTGTGT
>NC_022034.1:26482492-26492699 GCF_000317375.1 Microtus ochrogaster | reverse complement strand
ATATTTATTTAATCAAGGAAACAATTCTTATCATTGCTAAGACCATGACCTGACATCTCTCAAAGCCGTTAACTGCATTTATGCCTACTGTTCACCAGCCCTAAAGCCACAGCATATATAGGGTCTAGCCTAAGCATGGTGGAATCATTGTTTTTGCCTCCCTATCCCTGACAGTAACTCAGTACAATACATGCAACAGAGAATTTCAGGGGCTTTTCAATGCCACACGTGACACCAGGACCAATCTTCAGGCCCCTTCATTCATTCTATCCCAACACTCACTGTGATTTTCTGCCTCTAAGACTTTGCTCTGGTCACTTTCTGTGCCTGAAACAAAACACTAAAAAGCCCTGTGTCAGAAGTGAGATGGTCACAGTCGGTTTGAAAAAGGATGTTCTGGGGAGTGTGGGGAGTGTGGGTTTACTCTGGGCACAGGGAGTCACTGTTGGTTTCGGGAGGGGGGGTAATTTTTATTTGATGTATATGAGCATTCTGCCTACATGCATCATTGTGTTTCACATGGGTGCCCAGTGCCCAGGGAGGCCAGAAAAGAGCTCCAGATCCCCAGAAACTGGAGTTACAGATGATCGTGTGAGGTACAATGTGGGCGCTGGGAACCAAGCCCAGGTCCTCTGAGAGAGCAGCAGGTGCCCTTAGCTCAGAGCCATCCTTCCAGCCCCAGCCATTGATGGTTAAGCAGAATACTTTGGCATGACTTGGAATAGACACCGACGAAGACTTTCATTGACCTAAATGTGCAGGCAATGACTTTTCCAAAGCTCTGTCCTTCCGACTCCAAAATAACAACAGCACCAAACTGCTGAGAACACACCACATTAGCTATGATGGCTCTATGGGGAAATGGCAACTTGATTCTGGATCCTCTGGGAAAAGAATTATGGCTGTAGACTGGGACTTTAAGTTAGCACACAAGGCTGAATTGTTCCCTTTAGTGCAGAGTATCCTGCCATAAATTCATAAGGTCTGATCATAAGGATTTAACAAAATAGTGTGGTCATTGCCCACCTTTTCAGCACAAAGTTAGATCATGATCTAGTGCAATTATTCCCACCTAAATCCTCTCGGCTTCTCAGCATCCACAAAGAAGGATCAATAACACCACACCCCCTGCTGCACACCCAAGGGCTCCTCCCCAACCCCTCCTGATGAAATTGTAAGAGAGTCTCACGTGTGTATGTTTAGTATTAGTAGATTACTTACTTGCTAAGTTTTGTGGACAATATAAAGAAAACTGTTTGGAAGCCACATCAACCTTTTCCAGAGTTCCCTTTTAGCAAGCGTTGGGCATTACACAAGCCCTCTTAAGCCCTTCATTTCGCCAATTCTAGATTAAAAGCAAGGACATAATTAACTTCCCAAGGGGACTCCAGCCCTAAGTTCGTCTTAGCAATCACATATGAAAAGGAGATGCCTTAAGCATTCATCGATAAGAAATAAAATCAAAACTAAATCCATAGCCCGTCGCAACCTGACCTCTTTAAAACAGAAATTCAGTCTCACACAAAGCTGCCTGCTTTCGTGAAATACAGCTGTTTCCATGTAGCCTCTTTCAAATCCTGGGCTAAAAAGAGGAAGAAGTTCCATTCTCTTTCCGGCCCTACCCATCTCAGACACGCTGACTGCGTCTGCTAGTCATCACCAGTGTTAGAAATTTTGTTTAAAGTTTGCTAGAAATTTTGCCAGCTTTTGCTGCTGATGGGAGTAAATTTAGCTGAGCGGAGCAGCAGAATTATTTCTCTCCTCAGGCAATAGAAGTAGTAAGAAGACGAATGTTGAAGCAACCAACTTCGGCTAAGGCCTAGTGTAACTGACAGACCATTTTCTCTGCAGCAGGCAATGACAAGCATCATTAAAACAACCTGCCTTTTCTGAGTAGTTCCCACTCTGAGAAGGCCTTTTTGAGTTGCCCAACAAAGACCACCCTAAAGGGTCCAGAGTTTTAGGTCTCAACTCTGAGACCTCTCCAAACGCCCAGCTAAAGAAAGCATTCTCTTTGCACAGACCACGGCTGGTGCCACAGGAAAATCTTTATGATTAATGTTCCTAGGGTCTACAGTCAGCACCAAGCCCTGTGTGACTACACCGAAGGCCATTGGTGGCCCAGGGGTCGGAATGCAAAGAGGACAGCACAGAGTAAAACCACCTCCAGCAGCAGGAATCACAGCTTGCAGTGAGGAGACGAACTTCTCCGGCTAACTTCACACTTTGGCCCCCTGTGCTTTCTTTTTAAAATACTTGTCTTGAAATTTTATGAACTGTTAAAAAAAAAAGTGTAAGTAGGGTTCTTACCTACCTCACAAGACTGTTGGGGAAATTAAAATTAGATAGTGGTGAAATCACTCCAAAGTCTCCTAGGAAAGACTGAAGAAGAGCGTTGTGGATGAACGTGTCATTGTAACCTTCAAAGGATTCTACTGATTCCGTCTCAGACATTAAAAGTTCTCAGCTCTGCTGACCGAGAAGCTGCTTCCCTGGTCTCTGAATAGCTCTTTAAATCTTCCCATCCATACCCTAAAAGAATTAAATACGGCTGCTCGGTGATGGCGCACGCCTTTAATCCCAGCACTCGGGAGGCAGAGGCAGGCGGATCTCTGTGAGTTCGAGACCAGCCTGGTCTACAAGAGCTAGTTCCAGGACAGGCTCCAAAGCTACAGAGAAACCAACCCTGTCTCGAAAAACAAAAAAAAAAAAAAAGAAGAATTAAATACATGACAGGTAGCAAGGCAGAGGGGCGCACCGGCTGTCTAAGCCCTTCCCAGATTCCTCAGGAGAGCATCCCCACCAGCCGTGCCTGGACTGGGAGGGAGTTAATCCCTTCCACCTCTTCATTCCTATTCTCACAAGGCAAGCCGTTTAGTCGCCTCCAAATATAAGAGCTAGCAAATGCACTGCTCACCATTCATGAACCCTTTTCACATCTGTACATATCACTACTTTCTATTCTGTCACTGAAGCCTTAGTTACTAGTGGTGTGGCCTTCCTTCAGCTGAACCTGTCTTCATAAACCTCCGTGTTTCAAGTACCATCACCCTTAGCAACAAAGCTTCTAGCTCCGGCAGATACCCCATGCATGTGAGTTTCCCAAACATTTACATCTGATAGCATCCAGGCCCACCTTGGCTGTGTCCCTTGGGAACCTGGCACAGTGCATCACGCCCTACACCCTGCACCATGCCTGCTGACATGGCAGACAGTACCCTGTCCCTTTAAGAGACAAGCCCTGCCTACTCCCTCCTCTCTTCATTCTGCCCATTTTTCAAGGAAGCAGATCTCTGCCTCTCTCTGACTCTCTCTCTTTTTCTTCCGTCTCTTTGTCCCTCAATAAACTTTCCACATAAGTTCTGCCTGATGGCGTGTTTGACCCCCACCATGGGACTCCGTGGTCCCACCTCGCACTGCGTATTATTACAGCTTCTCCTAGCCTTAAGCACGCAGCAGAACCAGGAAGTGGCTGAGGTTGAACAGTGGCCCTCTGTCCCATTCTGCATCAGTAGGAGTAGAGGGTTCTAGCTCCATCTCTTCCCAGGCTTCACTCAGTTCCAAATATAGCTTCAGGCTCAGGCATTAGTCCAAGGGAACCTAAGTCATAAATGGAGTCTTAGCCACAAGGAAACTTAGGAAATGTTTCAGTTTTCAAGACTCTATAGAAAGCATCCATAACACAGAGTTTGAAATAAGTGTCCCGCAATTCACAGGGTCTCCCGTGTAGTATTTCTAGTTAGTAAAGTTTCAGTTAAACTGAAGACCAGTCAAAGTATTTAAACACTTTAACTGTGAACTATTTCAAGTTCCTTCTTGTCAAAGCCTGCTCCGACAGAGTCAGCCAGGGTACCTGGAAGGGGACGCTGAGGCTAAAGAAATGTTAGATTGAGAGAAATTGAGACAGAAAACACAGCGTAGACTCTGGGGGGACTGCCAGCTTACTCTGAACAGCCCCAAGTTTATTTCAGAGCCTGCTTATACACAGAAGCAGGACAAAGTACAGCCTAGGCAGTCAGTATATCTAACCACAAACCTATCCCTGTCCTTGAGCAAGCAGCTTCTCCTTCTGTCTGGATGTGCCCCAGCTGGCATTCACCAGCCTGAGTTTTAGTAGATACTGTGTTACTTCTAATGCTCATTCCCATGGACTTAATCAGAATGTTCTCACAGCCCCCAAAGATGCAGGCAGAGCAGGCAAGCTTGGACTCCCCCAAAGATGCAGGCAGCTCAGGCAAGCTTGGACTCAAGTGGACGTTTAGGTCAGACTGGACTCCACTGCCTCACAGCCCACAGATGCAGGCAGAGCAGACAAGCTTGGACTCAAGCGATTTATGGGTCAGACTGGACTCCAGATGGAAACTGAGTCACGTGTGGCTTACTACACCTTCTACTCCTTCCGGATTCATTTAAGAAAGCAAAGACAGTGTGTTTTATTTTCCCTGGATAGCCCCTAGATCATATCCATAAACATCAGGTATTTCACTGTGGTACAAAATGGCCATGTCCTTGATAACTATTGAGATAGGGAGGGACAGAGTCCCCTCAGCTGCACACCCTGCAAGTACTGCATTAGTTTCCTCTCTCTTCCCTCACAGATGGTTGGCTACCCAGGGTTTCTCTGAGGACTATAGGCCAGGTGTCTATCAAGCTTCTCATTAAAAAGAAAAGAAGATTAGCTGGGAATGTAGCTTAGTCGTAGAGCGCTTGTCTAGTACGCCAAAGGCCCGGGGTTTGCTCCCCAGCAGACAGAGAGAGAGCGGGCAAAGGGGAAGGCACAGTAGTCTAATTCCCTCCCTTCCCTCCCCCTTCCCTCTCTTTTCCCCCCACCTCACCTCTCCCTTGTCTTTCTACTTTCCTGATCCTCTCCCAGAGTTTGCCAATGTTCACAGTATTTTTCTCTGAGTGCCAAGCAACCCTCTTTGGGTTTTCTTGGTGTAGCCTTAATAACTTTGTTGTAATAGGAGCGGCGGGGCTGCGTCCCCAGCATCCCAGCCACCACATGGCTAGCGCTAGCTTATGCCCTGAAATAACAACACACAAATTGTATTCATTTAAACACTGCTTGGCCCATTATATCTATCCTCTTCTCGGCTAACTCTTGCACCTGGACTAGCCCATTTCTAATAATCTGTGTAGCATCAGTCTTACCAGGAAAGATTCTATCCTACGTCCATTCTGGGTCGGAGCTTCATCACGTGTGCCTCAGAGAGCAGAGCTCTCGCATCCTCCCGGGAGAGGGGAGCATGGCGTCTCTCTGAGCTCACTTCCTCTTCTTCCCAGCATTCTGTTCTGTTTACTCCACCCACCTATGTTCTAACCTATCAGGGCAAGCAGTTTCTTTATTTAATTAACCAATGACCTTCCTCCATCATAACTTGTTGTTTCAAGTATCACTAACAGAAAACTAAGGCAGACTAAAGAGTAGTTAGGGCACAAAAGTGCTCTAGTTTCCAAATTACAGGAGTCTGGTTTTAAAGTCAGGAGAGGTAGTGTTTTAGTCGGGGTTCCCTAAAGGACCAGAATTTTTGATAGGACAACAGCGTGAGCAAGAGAGAGACACCTATTAGACCGATTGTAGGTTGTGGCCCAGCTAGCCCGATAATGACTGCCTTCTGACAGAAAAATCTAAGAGTCCAGTGCTGTTTTGTCCACAAGGCTGGATGGCTCAGGTTGTCTTCGGTGTATGTCAGTGTCCTGAAGAAGCAGGCTCTGCCACCAGTGAAGGAACATCTCAGCAGCAGGATAGATGCACCTGCCATTGAGAGTGAGGACAAGCAGGAAAAAGGCAAAAACCAGCATTCCTCCCTGTCCTTTCTATAGGCTGTGGCCACAGAAGGTATAGGCCAGATTTGGGGCAGGTCTTCCAGTTTCAAATGAATGGGATGGAAGGTGGGTCCTCAGAACTCCCATGATCCAATGAACAGGTGTGTCCAGCTCCTTGCGTCTTTAGTTAGTTTCAGTTGTAGTCAAGTTGACAACCAAGGACAGCTATCACAGGTAAAATCTTGTGAATTTCAAACTTTCCTAATCTAGAAAATCACAATCTAGCCCCAAGGGGTAAACATCATCGTCACCCTCATTTCCCTTCTTCTCTCACAGTTGAATATTTCTGCCTTAGTCACTAGAGTGTATGGCCACTAGCTTACATCTCTCCTGCCAGAAATTGGCACCAGAACCCTTAGAAGACACAGAAGACTGTTCTTCATAAAATATCAAGAGATCTTCTCATTCCAGTTCCATCTCAGACAGAAACCCCATTTGTTTTGTGTTGCCTACCAGAAAATCAGTAGCAAGAGCTTAATTAAGTTCCAGACCAGCCTTCCTTAGCTCAGAGGGCTCAACCCACATCGGGTATAACATAGGCTGGTTAGCTTCTGAACATGCCCTCCTCCCACACAATAGGAAGTAGGTGTCACACAGACCCACCCCCGAAAGGTTCACAGTGTAGCTGTTCCTGAATCATGCTCAGTGATACTTAGAAGCCAGATTCTGTGGCATAAGTTTATAATCCCAGCTATTCAGAAGCTCATGAGTTCGAGGCCAGCCTAACCAAACTTAGACCCAGTCTCAAGATTAAGGGGAAAAAAGTCATCTGGGAATAGAACTCAGTAGTCAAGCTCTTGCCTAAAATGTGTGAAGTTCTGTGGTGATATCTTGTTTATAGTCTAACAAATAAAGCTTGCCTGAAAATCAGAGAGTGGAGCTATCCACTAGTTAACCATAGAGGTCTGGAGGTCTGTACAGACAGAAAGTGATAAGGAAGTGATATGGCTAGGCAGAGGAAGAAATATAAGGCAGGAGGAGACAGAAGCTCCAGCCCCTTTCGGTCTGAAGATTCCATAGAGGTAAGAACTTTAGTGACTGGCTGCTCTGCTTCTCTGTTCTTTCAGCTTTCACCCCCTAATATCTGACTCTGGATTTTTATTATTAAGACCAATTAGAATCTGTGCTACAAGGTCCTGGGTTCAAATTTCATTAGTATAACCAAAGAGAGAGCGTGACGCTTTTGCTCTGTCCAAGAACAAAGTTCAAGAGACAGAGCAGAAGCATCGCTCGCTCTCTATCTCTCCCTCCCCTTCTCTCTTTTCTGTTCAGGTACATTTTGTTCATATTCTTTTGTCTTATTAATTCCCTGTGCATGGCTCATAGTATGTTATAGTAACCAAAAAAACTTCTAAAAGACATCAGATGAGACCTGTAGGAGCTTTAAAGACTGAAGAAAGGAAAAGCTGAATTCCAGACAAAAGGGAAACTTCTGGGAGATTTTCTTCCCCTGGAAACATTTGTCAGTGGTTTGGTGTGTCAGTTAAGACCAGGGGCGTTAAGTGACATTTCCGGGGACCCTCCGAGACTGAGGGAAACAATTGTCAGCCTCAGTGGTAGCTCATTTCCCTTACAAGGAGTTTGCTGTGTGCTGGAGTATGCCCAGGAGGCTACACAGAAAGTTACAAGGCAGTGAGAACTCTCTTACAATCTTGGTCCTTGAAAGTCAAAGGCCTACAGCTAAAGGGTGGCTCCTCAGTGTGCAGTCTTCCTCCCACGATATTTGCCAGAATCTTAAACTGTGAGGGAATGAAGACAAGTGTGTAAGCCCCGAACTTCCCAAACCTCCAACATCTAACAGCCTCACGGGCAGAATCTGGCATAGGCCATCGTTGATTCACTATCTAACAGTCAATCACTCGAAACTGCAGGGCACCCACACTTGAAGAAACTACAAGGAACTTGAAATAGGCTAAGGTGTACAGAAACAACATCCTGTCTTTGTTTCCATTGTTTCCCTCTTCCCAAGGACCACAAACTCTTCTCCTTGGCCATCCCATGCAAACCCACTCTTTGGGGACCCAGTTTGGGGACTCTGAGCAGTGCCCCAGGCAGTTATGCCTACAGATGCACATGCACACACACACACACACTCACACACGCACATGCACACACTACACACACACACACACACACACACACACTCACACCGTACTCACCCCACCATCCCTCAGCCAGGAACTGCCCTAGGTTGCCACTTTGCACATCCTTCATGTTGGGAAACAGCTCACTGGCTCTCTGAGCTACCTCTTCAGGGTGTCTGTTTTTCTCGCTGACCCTGGTCATTGCAAACCCCTAGGGGTTGTCTCACATTTGATGTTTCTGCTTCCTCTCTCCTTGCTGTCTCTTAAACCCACTCCAGTCAGAATCTTCCCCTAACGCTTGGAAGAAGTGGTTCTCATAACCAGTGATTTCGCCTACCAAAACCTGAGGCCTCATTTGCCAACAGTGCTCCACACAGGTGGCCACACACTTCTTCATTCAGCTCTAGAGAACCAATTCCCAGGCTTTCCTCAACCCATGGAAGCATCTTTCTCTGTCTTCTATTCTGTTGCCACTTTCTCATCCCACATTTAAGTGTTGACCTGTAACCAGAGGCTTTTCAGCCCACCCAGTCCTGCAACCACTTTTAAAATAACCATTCAGAGGCTTAATATTAATTATAAATGTTTGGCTGATAGCTCAAGCTTATTACTAGCTAACTCTTATATTTAACTTAACCATTTTCTATTATTCTGTGTATCACCACATGACCTGTGGCTTACTGGTGGTATTCTGGCATGTTATCTCTTGGGAGGCTGGACAGAGTCTCCCAGACTCCACCTTTCCTCTCCTGTATCTCAGCTTGGATTTCCTACCTGATTTTATCCTGCCTTGCCATAGGCCAAAGCAACTTTTTTTAAATCAACCAATGAGAGCAACACATATTGACATCATACAGAAAGACATCCCATATCATTTCCCCTTTTCTGTCTAATCAAAAAAGGAAGGTTTTAACTTTACCATAGTAAAATTACATATAACAAAACAGTTATCAAGCAAGAATTACAGTTACAATATTTATTCTATTTGTATTTGACAAAATTAAAGAAAATACGCTCATCTATGCTATCTTTGTAAGTCTAAAGTTTTTTATCTAATTTATCTTTTATCATAACTAAAGAAAACTATAATTATAACTATCTAGTCTTCAACTCCATCAAAGACCCCAGAAGGATATAATATTACTTAAGTTAACAGGAAGTGCACTGTAAACAACTTCTAAAACTCTAGAATTAACAGAGGCATCTCACTGCCTGGACAGCCACCCAAAGTTCTTCTGTAACATTGGGGCACACATCTTTTGCCTACAGGCCCATAGTATCTGGCAGACTTTTCAATGAAGCAGGAAATTTGAAACACTGTCCCACCAACATTGGCAGTTTGTCTGTCACTTTCCTCTGTGTCCTGCAGAATGTCTGGTAGTTTCTTCCATGAAGCAAAAACCCTGAAGGGCCACCCCACCTTGTTTTGACAAAGTTCAGCAGTCCTTTTTCTGTGGGTCCTGTGTGTCCAGTTCATACAGCACACTATCAACAGTCAAAGGCAAGAGCAATTTCTTTGCCCAGTGGCTAATCTTGCCACAATGAACACAACTCCATAAGAACTTTCTCTGATGCTCATCATCATCTTTGAAGTAATTGATGATGCCAGGAGCAGATGTGTCTCACTGTCAAGAACAATCTAAGTTCTTTAAACACTTTAAATGCCATATTCTGTAGGTCTTTGAAGTATTTGAAGCCTATCTATCTAAAATATATCTCTTTATTACCTTGAAAATTTAACTAGCATGACTGTAAGTTTGATAGATAATGGGTGACTATTAGCCTGTATTCTTTATTATCCTGAATATCTTCTAAGGACTAAAACTTCATTTTGCATAATTAAACAATCTGTCTAGGTATGAGCTAGGTAATGCCTTAAGCAAAAATATAAACAGGTGTGTGTAATAGAGACAATAACCCTAAATTTGTATCAATATACAAAAATATCTTAAACAGAAGTAGAAACATATATACAGTATAACAAAAAATAACCTTAAATTTATAACAATATACAAAAGTCCTTTAAACAAGAATAGAAAGATAAACACAGTGTAACAAAATTAAGTATAATTTTGTATCATTATACCTTCCCATATTCTATAACCCACCAAATAACCAAAGACCATCCATACCTCCCAACTCTTGGGAATGTGAACGTTGTTTTTTCCAAACTGCTTCCTGTTGTTTGTGGACAAAGTTGTCTTTAGGGTCTCTGAGATAATGACCCATGTCCTGGGAAGACAAGTGGTAATCTTTACTGAAATATATCACCTGTTAAATCAGGAGGTCTACCTTGA
>NC_022034.1:26479234-26481935 GCF_000317375.1 Microtus ochrogaster | reverse complement strand
TTTCTTTCTATAACTGCCTGTACCTATTTTCTTCCTTTCTTAAGCCTATGTACATTGTAGAACACATTGAAAACCTGTTTAGAGGTTTTTCTGTCTGGACATCTTTTTACTGTGTAACTTGTAGCCTTTTTTGTCTACATGAGCAAAAGCTAAACCTTACATGCAGCATGCTGCCAGCTTGGAGACACCTCTGTGTATCATGGTGGAAATCTGCCATGCCATGCTCAAGCCGGCATGCTGTGGCATCTCTGTACCCTGGCTTGCATGAGAGACACAACTAGGAAAGTGGCTTTGGCTTCATTTATGTGTGACTAGAGCCCTTTTATAAGCTTCCTTGGGCCTTATGGATTTTGAGAGTTCCACATTGGTACACCATTTGTAGCCAGAGGCCTTTTGTCTTACCTGGTCCCACGGCTGCTTTTAAAATAACCACTTAGAGGCTTAATATTAATTATAATTGTTTGACCAGTGGCTCAAGTTTATCATTAGCTAGTTCTTACATCTTAAATTAACCGATATTTATTAATCTATGTATCGCCACATGGCCCGTGGCTTACTGGTGGCGATCTGACTTGCTCCTTGGGAGGCTGCTGGCATCTCCCAGACTCCACCCTTCCTCTCCTGTATCTCTGCTTGGATTTCCCACCTAGCTCTATCCTGCCTTGCCATAGGCCAAAGCAGCTTTATTTATCAACCAATGAGAGCAACGCATATTCACAGTGTTCAGAAAGACGTCCCACATCACTGACTAACCTCAGGTGCCTTCTCAGGCATCTTCTTTTTCTTTTTTTACTACACTTCCCAAGTGGCCCATAAAATCCCATAACATCAAGTATTCTGACAGCTCTAAAATGTATACCTCCACCCTGCCCCTGTCTGCCTGCATGTTCCACATACCCACTGATTCTCAAATATAATATACCCCAAACTTCTGATTAGCCATTACCCCTGCCCTGCTGCTCAATAGTCTCCTCTCTGCCTCAGAACACAGCAGCTGCTCAGACCAAACTCCTTGGAGTCAACATCACCTCTTTTTTAATCTGCGCACTCCACATCCAATCCCTAGAAAATCCTATACGACCTTCAAAATTGATGCGGAAGACCACTACTCCTTACCACTCCCACCACACTTCCCTCTGCATTATTGCAATGGGCTCCTTGCCATGTCTTTCCTTTTGTTTCCTTGTTCCTTCTTCAGTTTACTCTCCAAAGATAAACCAGAGTCATGCACGTCATTCCGTCACAGTCTCAACCCTACCAGCTTCCCATTGCACTTAACATAAGATCTACACCACGGTATTCTCAGTGATCTCAGCTGGATCTGGACTGTGCTCTAGTCATTTCCCATCTCCTTGCCATGCTGGCCTCCTCTGCTGCTCCCATGCATATCAAACACACTCCACCCTCTCTTAGGGCCTTCACACCTGCGTTTCTCTCTGCCTGAAATGTCCTTCATTCGTCTCTTCACGTGGACCATTGTCCCTACACTTCATGCGAGCATCTATCTGTTCAAGGACAAACCTAACCAAAGTGCTATAATAGTTAGTGGTCCCCTACTTAAAAGAAAATCCTTTCTTCTTCACAGCACACACTACATAACTTTAGAGTGTACACGTATGCGCTGTGTCCCCTCCATTCACATGTAAGTTCTGTACAGACAGCTCTTGTTCAGCATGCCTCTGTTTGAGAACTTCACCTAGTACACTGTTGAAATTTAATAAATATGCATTGTTTGTTAATTAACTAATTAATTAATTTTCAGAGTCAAGGCACTGATTAACCTCCAGGCATCTCTTAGTGAGCAACAGAATGAGCCCATAGTCTGAGTTTGTAGTTCATTTGGTCAACGTGACACATTTTGGAATCAGCTGGGATGAGAATCTCAATGATTGTCTAGGTTAAGTTGTCCTATGGGCCTTTCTGTGGGGGACTGATTGTCTTTGATGCTTTAATTGAGGTAGGAGAACCTCAGCTGTGGACGGCACCATTCCCTAAGTGGGAGATGTTGAACTGTATAAGGGCAAAAAGTATGATTTGAATACAGACGTGCAGTTACCACTCTCCTCTGACCGGATGGAATAGAAGCAGGTACTTCAAGCTCCTGCCACTGGGATCCCCCAACCATGGAACTGTGAGCTAATAAACCTTCCTCCTCCAGGTTGTTTTTCTCAGAGAGTTTTTTTTCACAGCACCAGAAATAAACCAGAACAGAGATCACAGAGGTCTCCCCTAACTGATGCTACAATTTCTCACTCATTTGAGCAAACAATTTGGTCCCCACTGTACAGGGAGCCGATGAGGACATCAGGGGATCATCAGGTGATGACTCCAGCAGACCCTTATCCACACCTCTGCTCTCTGCTGGCTGTCCCACATATTCAGTGAGTAGCTCTGTTGTAAGTGCTGTCGGTGGTCAGGAGGACCCAAGGGTCCATGCAAGGGAGGTCTGCGCATAGATGCCACAGCAGTCTTACCCAGGAGGCCTTCCGGTCAAAGAAGATTCTTGACACAGGTTTGATGTTTCCATTTTGTTCATCTTGTCACAGGAGCCGAATCCCAGGTATAACAGGCCAGGAGGCCATCTGCGGCGAACTCCTCGACCAGCGAGAAAGAACGACCACCACACGAGGATTCTTCTCAGATCACGCTTTACTGGAGTGCACTTGGTTGAGAGATAACATGAAGCGAAGGGGCCCGAGGG
>NC_022034.1:26449969-26479134 GCF_000317375.1 Microtus ochrogaster | reverse complement strand
ATAGGCCTAGGGACCATTATCCACCACGCATGCGGGAAGCGGGGGACATGCCGCTCTCAAAGGCATAAGCCAAATATGGAGTTGTTTATAACCAACAAGACAGGATGTGGCGCCATCTTATAATGGCGATCTTGTCCGGCTCCCTGCAGCCATCAAGAACACAGACTTGGGGGAAAAGCCACAACTTTTTGCCACCCCTGTGACTCCATGATCTCAGCTTAGTAGACTCAAGGCAGGGATGTGGAGCCAGGCAGAGCACAGAAAGGGTAGCTTTCCTCCCAAGGTCTTACAGATACAGTCCTCTAGGGTGCTTACATAGTTCAGCTACCCAAGAATTCTGGCCATAATTATAGTATTCTCTGTGATATACCCCAGCTGTGAGGTCTTTAGTAATAGATTTTTGCAGTTCTTGAGGAAAATCAATGAGAAAGCTAACAAGAAATCTTGATAAATGGGTCTTAACTACTTTATTTCAACTTAAGTTGGGTAATTTGTCCATTGATAATTTTCCCAACCAGTCATTCAACAAATGTTACCATATACCAGGCTTGGCACCTCCAGTTCAGTGTGAAAGTGTTGAACAAATCACACGTGTCCCTGCCCATATGGAACTTAAAGCCTAAATTGACAAAACAATATCCTTCAGGCTGACGATAGCCTTCTGCCTGTTTTGTAAATAAAGCTTTATTGAAATGCAACTACGGCCACATGTTCTCTGGCTACAATGTCAGTATTGAGGAATCAAGCGGTTACAAAGGAGCCTCTGTAGACTACATAGCCTTGATATTTTGTCATCAGGATCTTTATGAAATCGATTTGTCAACCCTGATCCTGGTAGAGGGCTGAACTGTTTCTGTCACAGAAATTCACTTATTTTTAATAAACTATATTCATTAGGCTGCTATATAAAAGGAGAAGAAAAGTAACAAGAAACCAGAACACAAACCAGGTCTCTAAATATTTCTGGTATTTCTGACCTCTGGCCAGGACAAAACATCATAGAACCAAATACGTTTCTGACTTCTAGACAAGACAAAACTGTTGTCAAGGACAAGAAGCAAGACTGCTCATTTTTCAGGTCCCTGCCCTAAACGGCTTGACAAGTTTCTTTGATTCTTATCACCCACTGGAGCCAGCAAGTCCTTTACCACTGAACTGCATGCCCTGCCCAAAACAGAATCAACATTACTCAAGTTACCTTTGGCTATAAGATTCCAACCAAGAATTTAACATGCCCAGGGCTAGTGCCGTAGAAGCAAACACTGTTGCCTGAGCATCCTAAGAGCTGTATTTGGGTAACGGAGCTTTGGTTTACCCTAGCGGTGAGTGATGATAAATACAAACAAGAGAGAACATGTCAGTGAGTCCTTTCTGGTGAGAGGAAATGATGAACTCAAGATCTTCAGAGCAAGCCACGTGTCACCAAATGCTGAGCTTGCACTGTTTTACTCTTGAGCTAGCTAGTGTTAAAAGACAGACTTACAACAACAACTCTGTTAAATGGTTCTCATTGGCATGTTAGTCACTGTCCTATTTCTGTGAAAAGACACCATGACTATGGCAACTCTTATAAAAGAAAGCATTTAATTGGGGGCTTGCTTATAGGTTCAGAGGCTTATAGTCCAATGCCATAATGGCAGGGAGCATGGCAACACACATGGTGCTGGAGCAGTAGCTGAGAGATACATCCTGATCTGCAGAAAGAGTGAGAGAGAGAGAGAGAGAGAGAGAGAGACAGAGACAGAGACAGAGACAGAGACAGAGACAGAGACAGACAGAGAGACAGAGAGACTGGGTCTGGGCTTTCAAAACTTCAAAGCCACCCCCAGTGGCACACTTCTTCCAACAAGGCCACACCTCCTAAGCCTTCTAATCCCTTCAAAGAATTTCACTCCCTGGTGACTAAGCATTCACACACACAAACCTATGAGGTTCATTCTTATTCAAACCACCCCGCAGCTGGCCTTCCTGTCCTTCTAGATTTAGGCCAAACTTCATTCTGTGAAATAGATGACGTGGTTTGATGGGTTAAGCAGAAGATGTTGATTTTATCTACTGAAAAATATCAGAAGCAAAAGAACGTATTGGTCATTCAGGACAACAGAGACGTAACTGACGGGTTGCCTGTTTCCTCTTAGGAGCGGCAGCTCAGAGAATTTCATTATCATATCAATTGACACAGGCTTTTGTGGAAAGTTTGGCCTTTGCTTCTGTGACCCCAATTTCTTGAAAGGTCAGATAAACTGCTTAGTTTTATCTTTACTGCAAGTGATTTCATTTTTAGTTTAATCTGATCTATATAGTACAGGGACTTAAGACAGAAACAATTGCCTCCTATAATTTTTATTTAACACTGTAAAACAGCATCCATATTGCCAGCTGGAGCTGGAGGTGGTCTTTAATCCCAGCACCCGGAGGCAGAGGCAGGTGGATCTTTGTGCGTTGGAGGCCAACCTGGTCTACAGAGTGAGTTCCAGGACAGCCAGGGCTACACAGAGAGTCGCTGACTCAAAAAACAAAAGCTAAAAAACAAAACAAACACCCATTTTACTGAAATTACCGCAGATAAAAAGGTTTTCTATTTTGTGTGGATGTGTGGTATGGGTGCACGTGTGTGCAGGTTCATGTGCACATACTTCTAGTGTTCAAGTCTTTCTAGAAGGTACTTAACATTATATTTTGAGACAGGTCTCTTGCTGAACTCAGAGCTCATCGATTCTGTCTAGTCTAGCCAGCCAGCTTGCTCCAGGGACGCCATGTCTGTGCCCCTGGAGCACAAGCAGCCACCATGCCTGCCCGCTGTGATGTGGGCTCTGAGAATTGGAACTCTTGTCATTTGCAGGACAAGCATCTTCCTCACTGAATCATTCCCGCAGGCCCCATGAGAAGCAACCTCTTTATTTTGTAAGATGTATTTTGTTTTTAATCCTGTGTATGTGTGTATGCGTGCATGTGTGCGTGCGCACGTGACTGCAAGTGCCCATGAGAACCAGAACTGAGTGTCAGATCCTCTGAAACTGGGGTTGCAGGCAGTTGTGAGCCACCTGGGTGTTGGGAACCACACTCTGGACCTCTGTAAAAGCAGTGTGTCCAGACGCCTCTTCTCTTCTTAGGGAATCTGAAATCTTTTTTTTTTCTGTCTCCCTCCTTCTCCTCTCCCTCTCCTCACCCCTCCTTGCCTCATTGTTTTCTGAGATGTAAAGTTTCTGAGGAATGTAGAATTAACTGTGTCCATTCAGACTTCACACAGGGTCAGGATCTCCAGCCATTCTCAATGCCTGTTCAGATATTCTGTGGCCCTTGTCAAACTTCCATCTCTGGAATTCTCTCTTGCCTACTCTCCTCCACATAAATCCCAAGTAACCTGGTTATCAGCTATAGCCAACATATTTCCAGAATGTGCAGTCACCAGGATGTCATTACAGAAGCCCGTAGTACATTTTTTCAAGACAGGTTTCTCTGTGTCACTCTGTCTATACTGGAACTTGCTCTGCAGATCAGGCTGACCTTGATTGAACTCACAGAGATTCACCTGCCTCTGCCTTCTGAGTGCTGGGATTAAAGGTGTGTGCCACCACCCCTGGCACAAATTATTATTATTATTATTTTATGTATATGGATTTTTGTCTGTATGTATGTCTGGGTATCATGTGAGTGCCTGATGCCCGTGGAGGCCAGAAAAGGATATCAAATTTCCTGTAACTGGAGCAGCGAGCAGTGAGCACCCCATGGGTGCTGGGAGTCTGACTCCAGACCTCAGGAAGAGCAATCAATTCTCTTTAACAGCTCAGCCATCTTTCCGAAAGCCCCCACTTAGTACAAATTCTTAATCTAGCTGATGAAACTTGATTTATAGTTTGATACGTTAAGCAGAGCTGAGAGTTTGACCTTTCCATTGCGAGCAAGTTGCCACATTCGCTTAAATCTCAGGGGAACCTATGGACTAAATCCTGTGCAAACGTACAGAGGCAAAAATGTTATGTGAGTCTTCTGGGGCACCTCTGCGAGGGAAGAATAACAATGTGACACCTGCAGCTTCATTCTCACGAGCAAGCGCAGGGCTGTTTCCAAGACGCCTTGCCGCTGATGATCACAGAGACCCCACACCAGCCCTGAACTGCTACGTCCTTGTTTCTTTAATGCTCACTGACCCAAACACTTGGAGGCTTTCTCTTCCTTGCAACTGAACCCGTGTCTGATGTTCTTGTCCTCACAAGAGACCCAGGGCTTAGGTGAAATGAGATGGATCCCTGAAGGTTTCCAGAAAGGGACCTGGGCAGAGCTGGCATGGCCCTCGGATGGCTAGATGAGCTGGGTCTGAATGAAGGGAAATACTAAAGCCCATGGAAAAACTGGGAGTGGGCAGACACCATACAATGTACGCAGAGATAAGTTTAATTCAAGGGCCAGGGCTGTGAGAGGTGGCTGCAGGCCAGGTCAGGTGCCCTGAGCTGATGGAAGTCAATTGCTCTGCTAACAATTGAGAAAAGCCCTGGTTGTATTTTTAAGGGATCTGGTTAACATGCTCCTTTCGGCTGCTTAGGGCTATGATTTATAGACAGCAAAGTCACTTAGGATAATAAAACCCCCAGGCCTGGTGGCAAGCTGCTGAGATTTTTCAAGAAGAAAGGCACCATTTAAACATCTCAATCAGCTTTTCTCCAGTGAGTGATATCCGGAGGAAACAGACTTCAAATGTGTCTCCATCCTTCACACGTTCAAGAAGAAAGATGAGAGAAATTGTGGAAAAAAAATACTAGCAGAGCTGCATTCATTTCAAATATCTGACATTGGGGGAGTCGTGCAGCAGGTTTGTAAGAACTACAACTCCCAGCAGGCAGGGGTCCACCATTATCTTTTTCCTTATAGGAGAGTCTTGTAGCCGGTTTCTCCGACCTTCAACACCCCGCACACAGGGGCCAATCACTGACTTCTTCCTCATTTCTAAAAACTCTTAACTGACTGAGAAATTAAATAAGACCCTGTTTCAAAAAAGAAAAGGAAAGGCTGTGTGTGGTGGTGCACGCCTTTAATCCCAGCACTCAGGAGGCAGAGGCAGACAAATCTCTTGAGTTTGAAACCAGCCTGGTCTACATGGTGACTTCCAGGACAGCCAGAGCTACACAGTGAGACCCTGTCTCAAAAAAAATCAAAATTAGGAAGAGGAAGAAGAAGAGAGTAGGGGAAGGGAGAGGGAGGGGAGGAAAAGTCAGGAGAAAAAGAAGAGAAAGAAGGAAGGGGAAGGAGAAGGAAGAAAGAGAGAGAGGGAGGGAGGGAAGGAGGAGGGAGACTGGAGGAGAGGAAAAAGAAAAGAAGGAAAGAGAAAAGGGGAAGAGGAAAGAGAGGGGGCCCCAGTTGAATGGAAGTGTCTATCCTGTAATAGGCATATCTGCCGTTTTAAAAATAGCTTTATACATTGCACCCAACTGGGTTATGGCCTTTCTGTTCAACATCTTTTCTTTCCCAGTGAATAAAATCTTAAACTCTGAACACAACCTTTGTCTGTAGAAGCACCATGCTGACAATGACCGTTCCCCTGGGTCAGAGCGCAGCAGGCACACACTTGGCCACAAAGGCTCCACACTTGAAAGCAAAGATTTAAGACAGAAACCAGTTGTCCCCTACGTCTACAAAGCACCAAAGACCATGATGATGTCCTGAAATTGGGAACAAGGAAATAAAACAGGTGGCTCATTTTCAGGCCGTAGCACTTCCCAAGCAAAAGCACTCCACTTACACAAATGAGAAATCTTCACAGAAGCAAAACCGGATATAATGGTTTATTTCATGTTCCAGCTTGCTTGGCCGAAGGAGTGCTCAAAAAGCTCGTTACATGTTATCTGTGGACATGGATGTGGGCATGGGGCTATCTCTAGAAGAGATGAGCACCAGGGATGCCCTGCTTCTCCCATGGCTCTGCTGGACGTTCTGGGTGTTGAACCAGATTCTCAGGTCTACACAGCAAGAGCTTTTTGCCAGAGATGAGGAACCGACTCAGAAGGCTGACTTCAGACTGAGGTCATCGCCCTTACGAATGTGGCATGAGCCACCCAGTGCCAGCCGGGACAGCGGGAAGGTGTGGAAGGATGAGTCTGTTCTCTGCTTGAACTGGGCTGTTCATCTTCTCTGGATCCCAGACACCAGCGCTCCTGACTCCTGACTCTGCACCGTCTGAGGGCAGTTGTGCCGGTTCTCGGGCTTCAGGCTTGGACTGACGCTGTACCGCGAGGTTTCCTAGACCTCCATCTTGTAGACATCTGTTCAGCCGCCTCCACAGTCACATGATCTGACCTGACTCCTTGCGATAGAGCTCTGCATAGCTGTGTGCGGGTTTTATTTCTCTGAAGAACGCTGACTAATAGCCCAGCCAAAAGAAAACTGACGGCTGCTTCTTTAGTGCCTGTGTGGGAGTCAGCCTGAATCCCTTGCATTTGGCAGGTACTCAAAGGCAGGCAGAGGAGTTAGAAATCGTTAGAGCACAAAAAAGAGGTGCGGTAGGGGACAGGGGAAGGATGCAGTGATGCCCTGGTTGGAGACCTTCTGAATGGAAAACAGCAAGCAGGTTGACAAAGGCAAAACACCCACTGTCACAGGATAGGGGTGCATAGTTCGATTTCTCTGGTTGATCCAAAGTTAGAAGGAGAGACAAAATTAGGGAAGATATTGGTCATTAACTGTGTCCCAAGCATCATGTGTCTGTCACCTCTTACGGAAGGGATCGTTTGGGTCTCTGGGTCGGCACTAGAGACAGGCTTCGGGTCCGGTGTCCCGCAAGTCTGACACACAGCAGACTGACTTGCCTTGTGGGTAAGTGGATGGTTTCCTAAATTGAAGGCTTGCAGGTCCGCTGTCGTCTTATGTGCTCAGGCGGTTGTCCATGTGCATAGCCTATCTCCCGTCTTTCAAACAGGCATCTGTCTCCCAGCAGCTAACCTCTAGGCGGCAAGGACATTCCCAGTATATCTAGAGAGCCATTTTGGGAGACAGCTAATTCTCATAGGCCACCTTGTCCAGCGTGCCTGACTTGTATCTCTTAAACCAGCACACTCTCCCCGCTTTGCACTACGGCAGCAAGAGAGAAAGGTGAAGCAATGGTTACAGCAGCGGAGAGCTCTAAGAGAAAAGGAAAAGATGGCACTGTGGTTCTCGGTCAAGGCTTAGAGCCCTGTGAACAGCTCTAAACACACAGGGCTGCTGCACCACCTCCCCACCCCCACCCATCCCCAGTCTTCAAGATTCTGCTGTAACAAAGCAAGGCTGAGCATCAGGATGCGGGGTTCTTTCCCCCCAAGCTTCCCATGTGATTTCAAGATGCAGCCCAGATTGGAAGCTCATGACCAACATGAATAATAACCTTTGAGAGACACCACGGAAGCACGGAGCAATTAGTGACAATGAAATCAGGGCAGGTGACCAGGAAGGCTCTGATCTTTCGGGCCTACAATGTTGAGCTTGAGAAATGGAAAATGAAGTGAAGCTATACTAGAAGAACAACTAGGTAGAGGTGAGCGAGAGGCTCGAGAGGCCAAGGGAGAAGGCAGCAGCCTTGATGCAAGTGCAAGAAACAATGAGTGCACTTAAGACCCAAACCAGATGGGCCCCAGCACCGAGGGCGACGCACTCTCAGGGTCCCACCCACCCAAGAAGCTGTTTACAGCTGACACCTGCTGGCAAAGGACACATCCATTTTCTCCAATTGAGTGTCACTGGGCTCGCCGACCGCACTCCAAGGCAGGCCTTGTGCCCAGGAGTAGTTGGCCAACACAGAACAAGCTCCTGTGGTTTTCTTGGGGATTTTTGTTTTGATCTGTTTTATTTGAGTATTTTTTTTTGTCTTATTGGGTTTGGGGGGATTTTTTGTTTGTTTTGTTTTTCATTTTTGTGTTTCCATGAGGTTTTTTTTTTTTAATTCTTTGAAAGAAAAAGAATAAAAAGTTGTGTGGGTAGGGAAATGAGGATGACCTTGGAGCAGTTGGGGGAGGTGAAAAACGTAATCAAATATATTGCATGAAAAATATTATAATGGCCTTGTGAAGGGCAAGACATGACCTGTGCTTGCTGCAGCTTTTGCTTTTATTTTTTAATCATTAGAAATGTTATCTTTTCGTGTTAAAATACCCATTATCATGATATATTTCCCATGTGATGCATGTGTTTTGTGACGTAAGCACATGCATTTCTTACCTACTTTAAATAAAATTCAGAATCATTGGATTTGGGCAATAAAAATGCTAATGTTCTACACACAGAGACGCACACACACACACAGTCAGCACACATGTCACACAGAGTTACCTACTTTTTATTTCTTGTCATTTCTAAATTTCCAGTTTAGTGTATTTGAGTTTGATACAATATCACCCCCTGGTGGAAATTAATAGAAATAACCCTGCTTGGTTTAACAAGGCTCATAGCTCATCAAAATACTGCAGTCTCTGAAGGCTTGGCATAGCGCTCCTGCAAACACATGCAAAATCATGTGCAAAACCTCAACAGGAAAATGAAAATAAGTTATGCTGGGAATCTTCTCATCTCTGCATTTTAAAATAATCTTTAAAGATTTATTTAATGTATATGTATGTGCATCTATATGTAGGTGTGTGTGAAAGGGTAGGAATGGCCCCATAGACACATAGATTTGAATGCTTGTTCATCAGGGAGTGGCACTATCTGGGAAGGAGGGGCTGGGAGGGGCTGGGAGGTGTGGCTTTGTTGGAGGAAGTGTGAGGTGGGCTTTGAGGTTTCAAGGGTCCAAGTCAGGCTCAGTGGCTCTCACTCTTCCTGCTATCTATGGGTCCAGATGTAGAGCTCTCAGCTCCTTCTCCAGCACTGTATCTGCCTGCATGTCACCATATCCCACCATGATGATAATAGACTAAATCTCTGAAACCGTAAGCCAGCTCCAGTTGCTGTTGTCATGGTGTCTCTTCACACCAACAGAACACTGACTAAGGTGTGTGTGTGTGTGTGTGTGTGGTGTGTGTGTGTGTGTGTGTGTGTGTGTGTGTGTGCGCACACACATACCTACAAAGGCCAGAAGAGGGCGTTGGACTCTCTGAAGCTATAGTTCTAGGAGGTTGTGAGCAATCTTAACTGCTGAGCCATCTCTCTGGCCCTGTCTCTGTATTTATGACTATTCTCATACCTCCCTCAAATACCTTCAAGATAGACTTGATTATTCAGAAACAAAAGGCACCTTCTTCCAGAATTAAATGATATCCATGCCCTAAGATTGCTTATCTCAGTGAATGGGTGCATCTTCTAAGCCAAGAGCACTCCTGAGGGTCCACACTGCACAGGCAAAGTTAGGGAATCACACTAAATTATTCAACTCAGCAATTCTCAAACTTATTTTACTGCAAGACACATGTCTTTCTTCCCCAATACTCTTTAACTTAACATGAAGAATACTTTGTATTTTTATGTCATTTAAAATGACTGTTCCATCTCCATTAGCCAATTAGCTTTCTGGTTGCACAGACTACTCAGTCTTCAGCCATGCTCATTCACCGTGCAGCCAGCCGTGTTTCCGTCATTTGTGGTAATGGAATACGCAGCCCAGGTGACTGCCGTGGTAGATCCCCATTGTCAGCTTTACAAGATGGGGGAGTTACTTAGATGATTACTGAAACACCCCTTTGGGTGGGGCTGAGGGTAGATACAAACGACCTAATCAATGACTTAATCCATTGATGAATTCAAGAACTGAATGAACTATTGGGAGAAGGGAGATGTATAGGAAGTGGGGGCTGATTGGAAGAGGTATAAACTAGAGTGGGCGTGTACAGGCTGTACCTGGCCCTGATACTTCCTGTTGCCCCTCTACTCTGCTTTCTTACAGGCCTGAGCTGAACAGCTCTGTTCTAAAGGGCCCTCCCTTGGCATGGTGGACCAAAACAATGAGCAAACGAACTCTTTAGGTTGTTTCTGTTGGGTGTTTGGTCCCAGAAACAACAGAACATACACATTGGCAGACACCTAGCTGCTCCCAAACTGGCGATGTTTTCATAGGCAATTCCACCTCCGTCTTCTACCATCATTACCAGCCAAGGGGAGGAAGCGGCTGCCTGCACTGGCAATAACTGTGCTTTGTCTCCAGTTAAAGACAGGAGGTCCGCACTGTGTGGTCTTACCTAAAGAAATAGTAAGGCTTGTTTGGTTGGCTCTATGACCTAAGAGGATCTCACACAACTCTACAACTGACAGGGATCCAAGTGTTTCCCACATGTTGTCTCCTAGTACGGGTTTATGGATTAAAGATACAAAAATCCGTATCACTTATATCATTCATATAAATTAGCATTAGATCCTTCCCAAATGTTACCCTAGATAACAAGTTTTTGTTTTGTTGTTTTGTTTTAGTTTGCTTTAGTTTTTCAAGACAGGGTGTCTCTGTGTAGTCTTGGTTGTCCTGAATTCGCTCTGGAAACCAGGTTGGCCTCAAACTCACAAAGATTGGCCTGCCTCTGCATCCCAAGTGCTGGAATCAAAGGCATATGCCACCTGGCTAAACATTTTTTTAATAACACATATTTTTTTAATAACACATATTTGGGCAAAATGGAGTTTCGTTAGTGGCAAGCTTTCTGAGTCTACTGTGTTGTATGATTTCTTATTGTGAAAACAAAGATCAGAGTCAACTTGCCAGCCAGGAAGACATTACGAGGCCCCATCATGAACCCTGAACTGTGCTGACCAGCATCACCTGGGGTCATTCGCTACACCTGGTGTCAGTTACAGCTTTGACACAGGAGCTGGGGTCCTGAGGGTCCGGATCCAATCCATCACCAGCCTGGTGGCTTCCAGAGCCGAGCCCCAGTGCACTGAGATGCCCCCACTCCCGTGGCCATAGTTGTGGACCACAAGGAGCCTCTGTCCCCCTCGAACTAGGATCTCCTTCTGCAGACGCACACCAGGCCGGCTGGGCCTCAGGCCCACTTTCTCTCTTAGGTTGCGGGCTCTGTGGAGGGAGGGCTCAAGAGCACAGCATCGAGAAAAAATCTCTCTGCTAAGTTCCGCATCTGGGGATAGATTCCAGTCTCCTTTGTGTCTGGTTCCTCCCAGGGTTACGTAGGATGTACCAGGGTAGATGTATGTCAGGCCACTCCCATCTCGGATGAAATTCTTCACCCAGGGGGCCTGTGCCTGGAGCACTTGGCCCCTTACAGGGGAAATCATGGAGTCTCCCACAAGCTGTCGGCTTCCCAGGCCTGAGCAGTTGACCACGATGTCAAAGGATGGTTGCAGCTCCCACAAGTCTTCTATTCTCCTGGTGAGTAGCAGACCGCCGCTTTCCTTTAACCTGGGAAAGAGAGACCAGGGTGAGCCTTAACCACCTCTCACCACTTCCCAGAAATGAAGGACAGGCCCACGGGAACAATAAAATCTTGGGAGCTTCCAGAGCTCCCGGCAGCACAGCCTAGCTCCATCCTGGGCCAAGGAAGACTCTTATGGTTGGTCCTAAAGGAAAACCTATTATGGAAATCTAAAACAAAGAAATCATATGTCTTACTCTTAAAACATTTCACAGAGTTCCTATATCTAAATGCAAAATAAATGCCAAATTGACTCAGTGTGCTTTAAACTGTCAAGCACTTCTTGTTCCGACTCTGCTGCCTCCGCATCCCGTCACGCATTGTTCGTTCTTGCATGCGGCTCTGTGTTAGTCAGCTCGCTCTGGTAGATGGCTGCGCTCTCTGCCTCTCTCTCTGTCTCTCTGTCTCTCTGTCTTTCTGTCTCTCTGTCTTTCTGTCTCTCTCTCTCTCACACACACACAGAAAGAGAGAGAGCATACACACACACAAACACTCACACACTCCTTTCACTCCCTCACAAACACATACCTCTCTCTCACACACACAGAGAGAGAGAGAGAGAGAGAGAGAGAGAGAGAGAGAGAGAGAGAATGTTTTCACAAAAGGAACAAAACATACAATTGATGGCATAAACAACAGCTTTTTTTTTCTTTTTGACCAAATATTTCACTAATGAGAAGGAATGGCTCAGGAAGCCTGTAATCACTGTTGAATTGTAGGGTAATATACACAGCACAAAACCTCACTACTTGGGCCATTTTTACGTATACAGCTCAGAGGCGTATTGTAAGTGGCAATAGGTAAGCTCACATTGTTGCACAACCACTGTCACCACCCATCCCAGCAACTATCTTCATCTCCAATGTGGAAATTCTGTAGCCATTAAAAAAATAATAACCCCGGTAATCTCATCATCTTAATCCCTTGTAATCCTATAATCTTATTTCTAGGTTCCTTATAGGTTACAGGGGATTTAATAAAGAGACTCTTGGCAGTTCTGTACAACAGATGCAGGTTGGTGATCTAGAAGCAAAACATTGCTAAGGGGGGCAAAAATATTGGAAGGCACGATGCCCTTCCTCAAGGGCCAGAAAGAGAACTGGAAGACAGTGTAGATAGCTGAAGGGTTAAAGTTTAATAAACAGATACAGATAATGTGCACACTCACACACACACACACACATACACACACACAAACACACATGTACACACGCACGAACACACACGCACACTCACACACACACACACGAACACACATTGGCTCCATCTCAGGAGAACTCTGACAGAGCGGTAGCCCAGAGACGTCCATCTCCCTGTCTGTTGTCCCTCAAGCACATCCCAGAGAGAAAATGAAAAGCCAAGACTGACAACAGTAACAGGTGTGGGTGTCTGTGCTCTCCCTACCTCTGAGAGAGCAGAGGTGCACACGCTGCTTCTCAGCACACCTCCCTTCCATGCCAGATGAACAAAGGTTTCATGCGAAGGAAAACCTAAGAAAAGTCAGAAACTTCTGGACGCACCGTAAAGACGAGCCTAGAAGATGACATTTTAACACAAGAAAAGACTGACATTCTACTCTCTAGCTGGAAAGTTCCACTGGAACTTGCACTGTGATTTGGAAGGAATTGGCTTTGGGCACTGGTCCCCAGTTCTAGAAAAATTCACAAGTAGAGGAGAGTAAACAGCATCTCCGCTCCAGGCATCACAGGCCCCAACAGCAGCTCAGTCAGCTTTGGAGAGTGGAGTTGCGTCTTCTCCACAGCTCAGCAGAAGGTGGCTGCTCGTCAGAGCTCAGCCCCTTACTCAGCACAGCCTCTCCCACTGGAGGGACCACTCCCATGCCACCACTGAGCAATCTGAAGGACAGCCGGAAACCTCTGGATTGGATTCATTTATGATATATTAAATATTTACAGAAGGCCCAGCTGTGCTAAGCCCTCAGTAACTTGAACCTGGAGTGTACTTTCCATTCAGCTCAAGAGGTCATTTCAAGCACTAATTTTCACCCTGTGTATCCTAGCTTGTTATTCAGAAAACCAGCAGAAGGCTATGACATTTACCTGCGGCAAGAAAGCCAAAGGTTCCTGCAACATCTACATAGGGCCACAAATAACCAATAAAAACCTCTGGTGTGACAGAGTGACGAAAAGGAGGGAGGACAGGAGTTTCCACTCTCTCCACGGAACAATTTGGAAACTGAGATTATGTGCGTTGGATGCACGCTAATGGGCAGTGTTTTCAAAGGTGAAGTAGTTCTCTCAGGCTTAATGTTGCAAAGAAGAAAGAGAGAGAGAGAGAGAGACAGAGAGAGAGACAGAGAGAGAGAGACAGAGACAGAGAGAGACAGAGAGAGAGACAGAGAGAGAGACAGAGAGAGAGAGAGAGAGAGGAGAAGAAAAGAGAAAGGAAAAATTGTTTTTTTGTAGTGGCACTAACCCATTTGTGAGGCTTAAGAAATAAACACCAGCACCATGAAAAGATGGGGTGGAAAGAGTATAAGAGCCAGAAGGAGGGGAGGAGTGCTGGGACAAAATGTCTACTGGACATTCTACAGCTATTGTAATCATGAACTCCCAGCAGCTGTTGGGAGCTGCACGAGCCTGGACCCATCAACATTTCATCACAGATGAGGAGGGCCCTGGAGACCCCACCCTTCCCTTGGTAGCTGCTGGAGGAGGAGGAACCGCCCCTCCCGTTTTCTAGTAAGTAAACAATCCCCACCCAGGTTCTGCAAGTAACCCTAAACTCAAAGGGTCAGAATAAAGAAAAAGGGAAAACACACAAAAGCAGAACAGGAGCTGTCTGGAAGAAGGATGTGTTGTTTGGGGCTTGATTGTTTTTGTTTTTGTCAGCTTGGCACAAGCTAGAGTTATCTGCAAAGAGAGACCCTCAGCTGAGAAAACACCCTCATGAGTGTGCAGTAGGCAACCTTGGGGCATTTTCTTGAGTGACAATTGACATGGGCGGGCCCAGTCCGCTGTGGTTGGGGCCATCCCTGAGCAGGTGGTCCTGGGTTCGATAAGAAAGCAAGCTGAGCAAGTCATGGGGAGCAAACCAGTAGGCAGCACCCCCCCATGAATCCTCATCAGCTCCGACCTCCATGGTCCTGCCTCCAGTTCCCTGCCCTGTTTGAGTTCCTGTTCTGACTTTCTTTCATGGTTAACTGTGGTTGGAACACGTAAGCCTTCCTGCCCGAGCTGCTGTGGGCATGTTGTTTTCTCATAGCTCTCGGTAGCAAACAGGACAAGGGGTTTCAACAGAGGGGGTAACGGTGCTGAAAACAATTAAAATACATTACGTACCTGCATGAAGTTGTCAAAGAAAAGAAAGTAGGCACCAAGGAAAGATTTTTGGGAAGTAGGGCATCCACCCCCCCCCCCACACACACACACACTTTTCCTATAACCTTGGTAAGCTGGCCAGCTTCTCTAAGCTTCCAGCCTTCCCTTCCTCCGTGTTGCTGTGAGACTGCCCTCAGCAGCTCACTGTGGAAATGAGAGGAGCAAGGTCTGGACCAGGGCTGACAAACCTGTGACATACCACAGCTGCAGCTGCTCAGTCAGAGCTTTCCTAGAAAAATAAGAAGGATGAAGGGTTTGCCGCACTCCTATAGAACATGAGCCGGGCCATGTAACCCGTGGGTAAGCCTGTGCACATCTGTGTGTCACTTATATTTAACTATGACCACGGAGACTCCTTAAAGGTTTTAACTAGCCTTTCTTCTGAACACTGTCTTGGGTTTGTTTTTCTTCTATGTGCTAGTCCTTGAACATTATGTCCTGTCCTCGGCCATCTAATCAGAACTCAGGGTTATTTTTTTCTAATTCAGGGAAACAAGTGGACCTACCAGTCTCAGGATTCCTGCAAATTCTTCAATTCACTGAACTTGTTTCCTTAACTAAGGAATAAGTTGTCAGGTCTGTGTGAGAATGCAATAAATGCAAATATTCTTCTTTTCTATTTCAACAGCCCTTGCTGAGAGCTGGGATGAAAGCCCAACATGTCACTGGAGATGGGGTAGGTGATGGATGTATAGCTGGGCTTTTGGAAGGCTCAGCCAGACGCTGTACTGGGTCCCTCTTGATCCTTTTTCCCAGGAAGAAACCTGCTGCACATATCCAGACAGGTCAGCCAGTCCTGTTTCAGTGTGAGTGTGTGATGTTGCTCACCCATTACATATCCCCAGCAAATACAGTAAGAGCCTGGCACCAGTGCAGAGGAGGAAACTGTATCCTGAGGTCAGATGTTAACTTAAATGACCAGGTGCCTAGAAGTTGCTTTTACAACCATATGAAGCTGCTATTACAGCAGTTGTGGAGACCAACTAGGGACAGAAAAGACTCAATCATTTTCCTCTGGAGAGTCTGGCAAAGGAGCGAGACCCCAATTTGCAAAAAGAGCACAGCATGGCCCCATAATCCATGAGGAAAGGGGGCTCTATTAACTAAGAGTACTTGGCGGGAAGGAGGGGCTCTGTGGGAGATACTACAGTGGGGACTGGCAGGAGGGAGCAGGGCCCCTTTGGTGGGGGAACAGGACAGGAGGGAGGGCACGGCCCCATGAAGAGGAAAGCTAACTGCACAGACCATGCCCTGGGACCCAATCACCTGAGATCAACTCCCTGAAACACTTAATAAATAGAAAATGAGGAATGACAGACATTTTAAATCACTTACAATCCAGGTGGGCTCCAAGCTGCCAATCATGCCTTTGAGACGGGCTATACCTTATTTTGCGAATGTTATCTACATAACCCTCTGCATTGCTGTGCTATAAGGTGAAAGCTCGTATTGTAGATGTACGTCTACTCTGGAGAGAAGGTAGAAAGACTTGGTGCTACACCTCTGCAGACGATATCCCCTGGAAAACTCTATGTCTTGGTAGAGGATGGAGGCTGGCACTGTGCCCATGCCCAGCTGGCATCTTAGGCAGCTGAGCATCATCCTTCAGAGGGTGCAGGCACCAATTCCCAAAGCATGGAGGAGGCCAGAGGCAGGGTAGGGCTGCCTGGAGTTGGGGTTCAGAGCTGAAGGTGCCCACCCTGGCAGGGGTGAAGATAATCTAGAGATATTTGTGCCTCTCATTTTAGCTATGAAACTAATGAAAAACGGATGCTAAGAAATTGAGATTTCCCCAGGAATCTCATGCTGGGAGAAGAAGGCTGAGACCCTTGTGTCAGATGGTGGAGGGGGTGTCTCCTGGAACGATGTTTTACACAGCCCTGACTGGTTAGTCCACCTTACAGGAAAGACTAGAGGTGGACACAACGGAGAAAATCCGACCACACTCTGACCAAGCTATTCCACCATAAGTACCTCTGGCCTTCTATTTAAACCCAAGCCTAATTTTAGCACCCTGAAGGTCGATCTGGTTCTGGAGAGTGGACTAGGCCTCTTTGATCTTCTTCACAATGTGGCTAGACTGAACAATGCTTCTTTTTCTGCTTTTCACTGTCACCAGCGTGTTTAATCGGTTTATCGAGGATGGGGCCAATCCTGGTTTAGTAGGGCCACCAGTAGCTCTGAGCCTAACAACCCCAGCACGGATGGAGGACATCTCTCTCCATATGTCGTCAGCTCTCCTCTCACCCTAGAATGAATGAGGGTGATTCTGGCCGGGGGAGGGGGGGTCTCCAAAGTCAACCAGAATGAGTTCTTAGTCCCCATGGGGAAACAGGTTGAATGAGTTCTTAGTCCCCATGGGGAAACAGGTTGAATGAGTTCTTAGTCCCCATGGGGAAACAGGTTGGAGTGGAGAGGAGACACACAGTGAGGGGCTTGGAAGGAACATGGAAGATGAAGGGTATCTGACATAAAGAGAGGTAGAAACAGTCGGGACTGGGATCAAGGACAGGAACGTCATTAGAGAGTTATATTGGGATTATTATATGTGCATTGCTAACCAGCTGAATTAATTCCAGATGAATCCCTGCTCTCAAACCAAAGAATGACACCTTATTATCAGAGTTTAAAAAAAAAAAATCAACCATGTTCAGTCATTTTATTCAAAAACAAGAAGAAAAAAGAAGCCTAGTTTAAATTTCAGTTGGCAAGTCCTATGCATACAGATTTACAGGGGAAACCCAGTTTCTTCATAGCAACTCTTCCTGTCGCTATGCTCCACTTAAGTTCCCCTAGTTAGAGCTTTTAAATGGATCTTAGGTTTATAAAGCAGCCAAACGCATACAGTCTAATTCTGCCCTCACAGCGTTACTTGTCTGCTGACTGTGGCCCTCGCTAACTCCCTCACAACGAACTGCCGGCTGTGGCACAGCTTTCTGAGTGTCCACCCCAGCCTGGCACTACTCCATGAATGCGTACGAATCTCCAGGCCACACCAGGCACCAGGTGTAAAGCAGCCTTTAGTCCCTTGGAGGAACGTATATGGATTTGGTCCAGGGCTTCTATAGGCATTGGTCCTGAAGGGGAGTAGCCATGCTCCCTTAGTCCATAGAGGAGGTGTTGTGTTGAGGAAGAAAGTCCAGCCAGGAAGATGCCTTAGAGCATCTTAATAAAAGCCACCAAGGCCATTACATCCGACACACCCTTCATCTGTCCCCTACAAGCCTTACGGCCACTATCAGGAAACACAGGCAGCATCCTCTTGCCACCTTTGACAGTGTCCCCTCACTCTGTCCTTACCCACCCATGAAAAATCAACAGAGAACACATTTAGCCCTGTGCGGGAGCCCACAGTCTCACACTCTCCTGACCAGGCACTGGGGAACAGATGTGGGACAGGGAGCCAACCCCTATGATGGCGCCTCTCAACCTTCCTAATGCTGCAACCCTTTAATACAGTTCCTCATGTTGTGGTCACCCCCCAACCATAGAATTATTTCATTGCTACTTCAGAACTGTAATTTTACTACTGATATGTAGGCTATCTGATATGTGATTCCCTCCTAAAGGGGGTTGTGACCCACAGGTTAAGAACCACTACCCTAAGGGCTACTTCAGTGGGAAGCTCTGTTCCAGTAGACCCACTGTGCACTGGATAGGAGGAGCAAGAATCTGCCCCACACAGGAAAAGGCCTTTGCAAGCTGGACAGACTTAAAACTGGGAGAACCTGTCCCCTAGGTGGTGCGCAATGCCAGTGTGAATTTTTATATAGCTTCCTAGGAAATCACAAGAGTCAGGCAGGTGGGAAAAGACAAAAGAATACACACAAAACTGGGGGATGCCGGGCCTGCCCAGGAAAAACAACAGAGGTACCAATCAGTATGGGCAGGGAGGTCAGCACTATGTGCTGTGTGAGCCACCTCGGGGCCATGGGATAAGGCCTGGTGTCCTGGAAAGAAACCAGCTAAATTCTAGGCCTCCAGCACTGAAAGGGACCAGCAGGCTTCCTAGATGTCATCAAATGCAGGGTGGCTCTGGACTCTTCAGGATAATTTATTTAGGTAGGCTGCCTGGCAGGAGATGTATTGCCTCTGTGATTTATTTCCTCGGACAGCAAGCAAAAAAAAAAAAGCAGCCAAGCAGGTGACTTTACTGTCCCAAGACATAAAATATTACCTGCACAGGTGATTAAACCTCTGAGGGCTCTTTGTGTGCCAGGTTGTTCTTGACACCATGGGCAATGTTTGAGAAGGAGATGAGCTTTTCTGTTCTTGGAAAACATTAACAGTTTAAGTTGTAATAAAATAATATCTCTTTTTTTCTGGGTTGATGTACCATCCTAGCAGGTGCTGAAGCTGAAGTCATTGCCACATGGCATACTGGGAGGAATGTTCCCTTCAGAATGAGGACACAGAAGGCTGAGCACTCACACTGTGGGGAAGAGGCGTAGGAGGCAACGGAACAGGCCCAAGTGTAAGGAACAGCAGGGACTGTGTGACTACCCATCTGGATTCGCCCAGCCCACAGAGTGAACCCTAAATGTCCCATTCCCTCACAGTGACATTGCCCCATTTTGCACTAACTTAAAGGGCTCCTCTCAGGCTGCAACAAGGCCCTGCCCCTGTTCCACAAAGTCTTTCATGGAAGAAAAGGGGTTAGGTAGCCTTCGTCATCCACCATATTGGCCATCTGGCCAGATACCAGGCTCATTAAGTAGATTTAAAAAAAAAACAGAAAGAAAACTAAATTTCAAAATGCCTCTGGTGCACAAACATTTCAGATAAGGGTTATTGACCCAGTTCCCAGATTTGGGGATTGATAGATCCTATGTTTTCCAAGCCCCCAACCTCATGCAATGGATGAGCAAACCTGCAAGAGATGCATTGATGGCTCTCAAGTCAAAACACTACCGCTGTGTACCCTACAAAGCTAGGAGAGGAAGTGCTAAAGCCCAAGCCAAAATGAAAGGTTTAAGGACTGAATTTTAAGGAAACAATTACATACTTTAGATAAACCCTCAATTTCAATATTCTTATTCATAACCAAATTAATAATAACCATAGTAATAATGATAACTAATAATAATAATAATGATCAACCTATTTTACTAAAAAAGAGAAAAAACTAAAAAAAATATGATAAACATAAGATTTTCTCTTCCAAAGAAGAAAAGTTATAAATGCGTTGCCTCAAAGCCTCCATTTTCTGAATAAAGAAACTAAGATTTCTCAGTAACTGGCTTTTCTCCGGGGCAGTGGGGACAAACGAGGCACGAAGTTACCGTGAGTCCTTGCCACGTGGACACTCTCTCCAGAGGCTTCCACAGAGCCCCGGCCATTTGTGAGCAGCAAGACAGTCCAAGAGAGCCCTTAGGAGCCCCGGAGAGTCTGCTGTGTGTTTTACTAACAGCTGTGCAATAATTTATCACCATGTCAAACAGGAACACAGGGACATTTCAACCAACCTTTTCTCCAGCCATGGGAGGTAGGCAGCGGTCTCACACTTCAGGGTTGTAAAAGCCTGACCAAATTCATACTGAGGGAATTGCTTCAGCTCCGCCTGGGTCATCTTTCGAAATCCCAGAACGACATCAGCCCAGAAAGGCATCTCTTCAGTGGGGACACTCCGAAATACCTGCCACCTGAGGCGCGGGAAGAAAGAGGTGCTCCTTAAATTTTGTGAAACCTTGTATTTTTCGGAAAGTGCATATAAAGTTCCCTCATGATTTTTAAAACTTCACTTCCTGTAAACCCAAAGGAAAAGATGAGTTCTTCCATCCCCTTGGGTTCAGGCACCTGCACGGCTGAGTTCAGATCCTCAGAGGCAGGCATGCATTTGTAAAGCGCTCTCAGGCTGGGGCTTTACTGGGTGGTGGAGTTCCCAGCAGGCACAAACCAAGCCAGATTTCCAATTCCCAGCATGGCAAAAAACAAATAGCATGTCTTTTTAAATCTTCAAGTTAATTTATTTTTCTCTGAAATGTTTTTGCATTTCACATTCCTTGAAGAAACTCAAGAAAACATTTGTGATAAGAAATTGCAATAGTTATTTATTGTTTATAAAAGCCAACTGATTCTGTTAAGTAATGTTTCCTAAGTTTTCTGAAGCCATTTCTAAGTCTTCCCTCTTACAAATATGTCCTGCTGATCTCTGATATCTGTCTGTGTTGTTCTAATTCTACAACTCCAGATTCCTTTTCTTACCCAGACACCAGGTGAACGCCCGCATCTGCGGCTTCTGCAGACTTGGCAATTGTGGACAGGTGCTGGAAGGTCTCTGTAAACCACTGCTTCTGCGCGGGCACAGGCGTGTCTGCAATGGGCGGCAGAGAGGACATGATTGTGATACTAACGCACTCAGGGAGGAGCGTTCAGACAGGATCCACGGAGTTTTCGATGCTGATGTCTATCTGACCCACTCCTGTAATGATTTATTGATGGAGGGAAATAGACTAGGCAGGGCAGCCTGACACAGGAGCCAGAAGCATACAAGGAATATTCCCAAAATGCCAATAAGAGCAGGAATCAGTGCATGACTAGGAAATCCCACCAAGGACATTGTTGGGACAATAGGAAGAACTGAGAGACTCCTTACAAGTGGGCTGGAAAAATGAAGGGTGACCAGCAGGGCCCCAAGTCAATAAATACATATTAGTAGCAAGACTTTTAAATAAAGCACTGGCTATAAAACCAATAAATAACCCTTTAATATTGAATAAATAAATATTTCATTGTCATCAATGAAAAGTGTGTCTGTATGAGTGCAACACTCTCTTCCAAAATTGCAGACAGGCTGCTTGTTTAGAGATAAAGAAGAAGTAACAATTGCACTACAGAATTCTGTTAGACCTCATAGACTGTCCTACAATAACACGTCAGTGTGGAGAACTGATTTAATATACACTCCCATGTTCCTGCCCCTGCACCCTAAAAACAGAATAGTGGCTAAGAACCATATGCTACAGAAATCATCCCCAAATAATAGCTAATTCCAATTCAACTGTGGATTGAGCAAGCATGGTGACCTAATGCATATTCAAGTGCCGGTCAAACAAAACTATAGCAGCCGGAGCGGCAGGAATAATTGCAAATGCAGGTGGGTGATGGCTCTATGCAGGGCACTGCTTGGAACTCTGTGAATATCAGCTCATCTGATCCTCACAAGAGCCTACCGGATTGGCACGGAGCAGTATTTATCAGGTCTCAGGCAGAAATCTGGGGAACAGCGCAAAGCCTTCCACTAGCAACAGCAGAAAGATGAAGCTGGCCCAGAATACCAAGGCTCTCAGCCACAGAGAGAGAGCGGAGGACCTGTGATTTGGGTGACAAAGCCCCTCCCTCCTTTAAAGATGCCCCGGGTACACCAGGCAGCCTTCAGGCTCACTCACTCCGGCCTGGTATACACAAGGGGACTCTGAGCGAGGATCACAAGAAAAGCACCTAGTACAAAATTAGCATCTTGCAAATAGATCCCTTTCTCACCTGGATACGTGTGAGGAATAAGTATTCCAGCTGCTACATTGCTGGTGGTATCGGGAGAGAATTTGTCTGAGATGACGGTAATGGAACATCCGGGGACCATCTGGGATATGCACACAGCAGTTGACAGTCCTATCACACCAGCGCCGACGACTGCGATGCGCACGGTCTCCATGGCCTGAGAGGAGAGAAATGCAAACTGTCCACCTTGTTTAGGGAATCCTCTGCCCAATTAAAGCCCCAGGCGACAATTCTTTCCTTACATCAGGCAGCCCTCTCAGAGTAAGATGTCTCTCCGGTGCTCCCGTGGGTGAAGCCCAGCAAATCTTTAAGCTCTCACTCCATGAAATAACAGTGTGAGCCACGAGGTCTCTACAGGCATTAGTGACCAAGACAAAACCAGTCTAGCTCTGCCGCCATGCTCACCACCACACGGCGTTTGGACGCAGCTTTCTAGTCACTGTGCACTTGCGTGAACTTTTCCGCCACGGGCACATCCTAGGGAGTGCTGGTGAGGTAATCAAAGCCTGGGAAGGTGCTGAGCTGTGGCCTATGCTCCTAGGACCCGCTGGAGAGCAGACACAGAGGCACCAGCAGGAGCATTTGTGCACATCTGTTTGGAAGGATAGCATCACGGAGAGAGCTCTATTGACGGAAACCATCACTGTTTTCCCTTCTTCACAGCTCTGGAAAGCAACCCCCTCTTCCCTGCCTCCTGACCCCATCCCTGTCTCTTCCTGCTCTCAGAACTCTGGGCCTGAAGTGCCTGACCTGGGACCTGAACAGCACATTTTCAAAATAAGGGAAGCTGGGATTCTGGCTGGACTGTGCCCTGGATGGTTCTATAACATGAAGGAATGGCCCATGGTCTTCCAGCTTCCATGCCCTCATGAAGACGAGAACAAATGCATTCTTATTAGCTCCTACAGTGGTAAATGAGAGGCCATGGAGGCTCTCTCCCAAATAGGCCTCTTGTGGGAGGGCATGGGGAAAATGTAGGTTCCAGGTGCCTTTGGTGGGGGCCCAAAGGCTGACATCTGTGTGGGAGGTGAAGAGGGCAGCAAAGGCTTCAGTACCCTCCCCTGGCAGCCCCTACCTGCCTTCACTTCTTTGTCTTGCTATATCTGCTCCCTGCCCAGCTCCCTTTGTCGGGCTCAATCCAAATTAAAGAGGGGGGACCAATGTAACAATTATTCTAGTTAGTCACTGCCACTTGGGGAGCAAAGTTTTAATACCCAACCAGCTGTTCGGGTTGTCAGCATAAAAATCTGCCCTTCGTACAATTCCTTCTTGCAAAGAAGAACAGCCAGGGCATTAGGTCAGGTGGAAACAACGTGGCAGAGGCCGTGAGGGCTGGCTCTGGGGGTTGTCTGCTTCCTCCCTCGCTCTACAGGACTCCCACTCTGTGAGCTCCTGAAACCTTCCAGGGAGCTTTAGAGTGTGCTGTTTCTACTACTGAGCTGTATTGTTTCTGGACAGGCAAACTGAGACACTAGACCACCAGAGCTGAGGGGAAAACGAGAAGGGTTCCAGGCACAGGAGAGTCTGGCAGAGAAGGCTGGAGACCCAAGGAGGGAAGTCCTGGAGCCCAGGGGAATAATAGAAGACAGACAGCCATGTCCTCACTAGCCCCGCTATTCCACAGTGCCTTTGCCTGCCCAGCAGCTTTCTCCACAGCTCTGGTAAGGGCACAAGGGCAAAAGCCATCTGTGACTAAGAATAAACCAGCTGCCAGGTAGGGGAAGTAGAGCCAGAAAGAGAGGAAGGATCCTGGTATGGTAGGACTTGTCGATCTCTGGCTCCAATCCCACCAAGTCATACCCCCCAAACTCCCAGAATGCAGACAAAACGACCCCTGAGCCAAAAGTGGGATTCAAATACCTCTGAGAAGGCTGCCTTGTATCTCCCGGAGGCCCTGGCACCAACACTTGTTTTCCAGTGACCAGTTAGCCTGGTTTCCTAAGAGACAGAGAAAACAAAACTCCTTCCCATTGGGGAAATGATTAAGCACACTCTCCCTGTGCTCACTCTCTATTGGCCCATTCCGCTGCAACTGCCTCTGGCCAGGAGAGAGGAGCATGCAAGCTCTGTGGAGCCACATCCCTGCCAAGCGTGCTAAGGAAGGTTCATCCCCCATGGCCTGTTTCTGTCTGCCTTCCAGGCACTTCAGCTTGCCACCTCGCCAGAGCTTCTCCAGCTGATCTGTTTGTATGGTAAATAACCGCGGCCTGTCTACCTTCCAAAAAGTTCTGGGTAGAACCAAACCCCTGTTTCTCCGATGCCCAGTCCACAGCTGTCTGCCATCTGCCTTTAGGTACCTGGCTCTGGTGGGCAGCTGCAGATGGGGGACGATCAGGGCGCAAGGTGGGGAAATGCTGCTGATAGCTGCAATGCAAGCCTGATGGCAGCTGAAACACTTAGAAAATAAGTTAGAGGGAACCAAGTGTTTATAGAAGGGAGGCAGTACTTGCTGAGTGTCAACAGTGCGATGCACTGATCATCACGTCAAAGTCGTTTGAGGCAGTCTGATGTATAACAGTAGTGATGATATATTCTAAAGATTTATCTTATATTTAAATTGCTGTGGTACGCATACACTAGTGCAGGGCACTGAGGCCGGAAGAGGGCATCAGATCCCCTGGGGCTGGTTGTGAGCCTATGTAGGTGCTGGCAACAGAACTCTTGTCCACGGGAAGAACAGCCAGTGTTCTTAACGACTGAGCCATCTCTCCAGCCCAAATCGTATTTAATATAAGAATAACAACATTGCTATATTAATAGGAAATTTAGCACTGCCCGTGCTTTTGCCACCATGTAACACTGCTATCCTGAGATGGGATAGACATTATTGCACCCTCCTAGTTCTATAGGAGATAGATCACTGAAGATCCAGGGCAGTGAGCAAAGGCCCAAGGTCTCCTGTGTGATAAAGGCCAGTCTGGGTAGTGGACTCTAGGCTCATGCTCTCAACCAGAGCAGGGTCCTCACTCTCTTCTCTTGAGCCAGTCAGCTGACTTCTGAGTCTGTTTCCCAACCAGAAAATGACGGGAAAGGAGCTTCCCTTCGCAAGTTGCTATGCGCCTCTGGTGGGCTTCTCTAGGTGAGACTCTAAATACGACAGTTCAGGTGTCAGAGAGGAAAAGACTGTGTGTTCCCTTTCTGTACCCATAGTATCCGTCACTCACTGTGGAATACTTCCACTTTTTCTTACACACACACACACACACACACACACACACACACACACGACAACCGATACAACAGATTCTCCATCAGACGCCTCATCCAGTTCATCAGGATTCTCATCTAGTTCAGATGCCAATCTCAAATCTCAGGTGGTGCCCTGTGCTTCACCACAAATCTAGGGTCTTGCAGTGCCCACACCAGGGCTAATTGATTTGCTGTAGCACCTCACAGGACTCAGGAGTGCTCTGGTACAGAGGCTGCAGGGGAGGAGCCAGAAGGAAGCTGCTGACCCTATCCCTTCAGATCTTATGTAGACTTACTTCCGTACATGTGACCAGCTACAGCTTTGATCATTGAGGATCAATTCTCCCTTACCTGGAGAGTGATGATGGAGGATGCTGGGAGCCTCTGCCTTTTGATCATGCCTTGGTCTTTTCCATGACCAGCCTCTTTGATGAAGGAGGCCCTCATTCACAAGTCAGTACATGCCTACACAAAAGACGCTTCTATCACTCCAGGTTCTAAGGGGTTTTAGGAGTTATCAGGAACTGAGAATAAAAACCATATGTAGACTGTATGGTATCCCATGAGATAGCCATATTTTATCAGTCACAATGATAGAATCAGGAAATGCTTGCTGTTTAGTTCCTCAGTTGAGGGACATTGCAAAGACTTTACGAGAGAGTTTTAAAGAATTGAGATGCTGTTTGCCTCTCTAGTATCAGGTAGAGTAAGACAGGCCTCTAATAAACAGCACAAACATGGATGCTGTGCAGGCTCAGGAAAGGGGAAGAAATGTAGGAAGACCCCAAGGACCACCAAGACCAGATGAACAAAGAAAAGGAAAGATATATATATATTGGGTGGTGGATGGTGTGACCAGGGACAGAGGCCAGAAACCTACACAGTGAACCACAGAGAAAGTATTGCCCAACCAAAGAGAGGGAGCTACTGAGAAAAGAGAGAGAGAGATACTGAGGAAAGAGAGAGAGAGAGAGAGAGAGAGAGAGAGAGAGAGAGAGAGAGAGACTGAGGAAAGAGGGGAAGCTACTAAAGAAAGAGAGAGAGACTGAGGAAAGAGAGGGAGACATTGAGGAAAGAGAGAGAGAGAGACTGAGGAAAGAGGGGGAGACATTGAGGAAAGAGAGAGAGAGAGACTGAGGAAAGAGGGGGAGACACTGAGGAAAGGGAGGGAGGTACTGAGGAGAGAGAGGGAGACACTGAGGGGAAGGAGGGAGGTACTGAGGAGAAGGAGACACTGAGGGGAAGGAGGGAGGTACTGAGAAAAGAAGGGAGCTGAGGTTTCTGTCCCACCTGGTCCTGCAGTCATTCAGTGACAAAGAAACACACAGAGGTCTGCATTAACTATAAACTGATTGGTCCATTAGCTCGGACTTCTTATTAACTCTTATAACTTATATTAGCCCATAATTCTTGTCTGTGTTAGCCACATGGCTTGGTACCTTTTTCAGCGAAACAGTCACATCTTGCTTGCTCTGTGTCTGGATGACAACTGCAGACTGAAACTTCCCTCCTCCCAGAATTCTCGTTGCCCCGCGTCTACTTCTTGCCTGGTCACCCTATATTTCCTGCCTGGCTACTGGCCAATCAGTGTTTATTTAAAATACAAATGACAGGGTACAGACCATTGTCCCACAGCACTTTCCCCCTTTAAAAAAACAGAATGGCATGCCAATGTGGGGCTGACCAAATCCACTTAAAAGCCTGAGAGTTTGGGAAGTTAGTCTAGAAAGAAAAGAATAGAGTTAAGGATGGCTTCTTTGATGGAGGAAGGTCATTGGTTAATAAAGAAACTGCCTTGGCCCATTTGATAGGCCAGGCCTTAGGTGGGTGGAGTAGACAGAACAGAATGCTGGGAGGAAGAAGCCGAGTCAGTCTGTTGCCATGATTCTCCCACTTCAGACAGATGCAGGTTAAGATCTTCCCTGGTAAGCCAGCTCGTGGTGCTGCTACACAGAATATTAGGAATGGGTTAGATCAATATGTAAGAGCTAGCCAATAAGAGGTTAGAACTAATGGGCCAACCAGTGTTTAAAAGAATACAGTTTCCGTGTAATTATTTCGGGGCATAAGCTAGCTGGCGGCCAGGAACCAGGCGGCAGGAATGCGGCCCGCCACTCTTATTACAACACTTCTTGATAGCAGCACTTTCTCAGGTCTGCTCTGCTTACTAGAGGTAAGGGCTCTCATTTAAGAGAGGCTTCCTGACTCTTCTTTAGCTGCAAAACCTTGCAGCTCTTTTAAAAAGTCCTGCCACAAAACACTCAAATAGTGTTGTTGAAAAGCTGACTGCATGATTTTCAGTGGTGTCAGGGACCTTGAAACTCCATAGAGTGGTGGTCATAAATGTGGCTCCAGTTGGTACCTCTGCCTTTCAGAAAGCTAAGGAATAGCCATCAAAGCCATGGCTTTAATCTTAGCCATATCGCTTAGCAAATTAAAGACTCATATGGTCAGAAAAAGAGAGGTATACAGTAAAGATACATTCAGATGAAGAAAACCTCTAGATGGTTTACAGTGTGTTAAAAAAATATATGTAGGATTGGGAGAGAAAAGAAAAAAGGATAAAGTCCTTAAAATAAAAAACGAAAGAAAAAGAGCAGTTGGGTATAGTGGCACACACCTTTAATCCCAGCACTTAGGAGGTGGAGGCAGGCAGATCTCTGTGAGTCTATAGAGTGAGTTCCAGGACAGCCAAAGATACACAGAGAAACCCTATCTCAAAAAGCCAAAAATTAAAAATAAAAATAAAAGAAATAGGGGTTAAAATAAAGCCACGTAAAAATGAAAAATGCACAGAGAGTCTGGATACTGTATGTTATTGTGTTGTCTTTAGATTGTTTGATGACTGAGGAAGGAGGAACAGTTGCTAAAAGATATTTGATTATAAATGCTGCTGGATTAATCTAATCTATGTATTTTGAGAATGCTTTGACTTTAAAATTTAAGTCAAAAGATATGTTACTTTAGATGTTTTGCTTTTGTTTCCACAGGAAATAAGGGACTGTGGATTCATTCTGGGCTAAGAAAAATCAGGTTTGACCAAGGAAGACCACCTGAGAAATCTCCGATAGGAGGAATGGCCCAGATGTCTGAGTTCTACACCCAGAACAATTCTAAGACTGAGATGATCAAGCCTCACAGGATACACCAGTCAGGACTTGATCATAATTCTAAATTTTCTTTAGGTCTCCATAAGATTATCAGTGCCCCCAATCAGCAGGAAGTAGCCTGAAAAACTACGCCCACATTCCCCCCAAAAAATGTACTATGGATGTTTGCCTTTGTTTAGAATGTTGGTTACAAGTTGTTATGGATAATGGTCAGTAGAAAAACTAAACAAAGGAAATTCAATTCAGAGTTCTTGTTTAAAGAGCTGTGGGACAATGGTCTGTACCCTGTCACTTGTATTTTAAATAAACACTGATTGGCCAGTAGCCAGGCAGGAAGTATAGGTGGGGCAAAGAGAATTCTGGGAAGAGGGAAGTTTCACTCTGCAGTTGTCACCCAGACAGAGAGGAAGCCAGGCACAGAGCAAGCAAGATGTGACTGCTTTGCTGAAAAAGGTATCAAGCCATGTGGCTAACCCAGAAAAGAATTATGGGCTAATATGTTATAAGACTTAATAAGAAGCCTGAGCTAATAGGCCAATCACTTTATAACTAATGTAGACCTCTGTGTTTTTCTTTGGGACTTAACAACTGCAGGAACCAGGCAGGACAGAAACCTCAGTCAATACCTGAAGAGAGAGAGGGAGCTATTTGAGGAGAGGGAGAGAGAGGGAGACACTGAGGAGAGAAAGGGAGCTACCTGAGGAGAGAGA
>NC_022034.1:26447322-26448132 GCF_000317375.1 Microtus ochrogaster | reverse complement strand
GTGCCCCATTTTTAAAATTGGGCTTCCTTCTTGGTGTTAAAGTTTGTTTTTGCATGTTCTAGACATTAACACTATCAGAAATAAGGTTGCTAAACATTTTCCCCACCCTCTAGTCTGCCTCTTCACTTAAAGATGGTGCCCTTTGCTATACAGAAGCTCTTTGGCCTCATACAGTCCCTCTCACCAACTGTTGCTATTCATTCCTGAGATACTGGAGTCAGATTCAGAGTCCTCATCTGTGCCTACAGCTTGAAGCGCATCCTATCTTTCCCTCTTTAGATGTATTTACATTGATGTAGTCATAGAGGTTGGGAAAGTTAGGAGCCATTGGGGATATTTCAAGGGACGGGGGACAGAACACAGATGACATGAAAAAGGAAAGAGAAGAAACGGAGGTTCAGTGAGGAGGCAGACCGGAGGACATACAGAGGATTCTCAAGAGGAACTCACACTAGAGACCTTGGGAAAAGCCATATGGAAACTGACTACTGTAGATGCTTCATGAAATACATAAATCAATTCATTAACACAGTGAAGCAGCTGTGTTTCATGCTAACGGGTGGGTATCGCCCCTCTCAGATGCCATAGGCTGTTAAACAAAAAACCCGGTCCCAGCTATGGGTTACCAGACCAACAAAGCAAAAGAAGAAAGGAAAAAAGAATTTCGCCATGGCAGCTGCGGTGTGACTTCCTTCTTTAGACCTTCCATTTTGACATGCAAGAGCCGACTGCCACGCTCCTCCACCACACCATCTGCAATGAGCTCTCGCCTGGCTCCCTGAGCCCCTGGACCTCCCGTGTCATGGAGAC
>NC_022034.1:26446046-26447104 GCF_000317375.1 Microtus ochrogaster | reverse complement strand
TCATGGAGACTCTGCAGCCTTGAATCTAAAGGTTCCCACCCCTCTCCTGCTCCAACAGCTCACACAGATGTATCATCCATCTGTATCGATGGGTGTTGGGGTGGCCCATCCACAGCCCTGGTCCTGGATGCCAGCTTTCCCCTATTGTCTATACTCCCTACCCTTACCCCCTACAGGTTTACACACACACACACACACACACGCACACACACACATACACACACACACACACCGGGCATGCTCTCCAATACTGCCTTGACCAGTCCACCCATCACAGCCTGCAGCAATCTGTCACAAGATGCGGGGCCAGTTCATTTCTCAGGCCCTCAGTCAGGCTCACACTCCCACCACCAGGGCCAGTTCCCCTGTCTTGCCCAGCCAAAGGGCAGAGCCCTCTTATCTGCTTGCTGTAGGGCTTTCATCTTTTTGAACTGTTGATCAATAGGGCCCCATAGATCACTTCAAACATTACAGGCTGTGGCCATTGCTCTTTGGTGCCCTTCAGAACTTTATGGTAAGGCTCTATTGCTAAAGACACACATAAGTGAGTCATAGGAAATGGAGAAATTAAGCTGGTACCAACTTGGAAGCTTCATCCCCACTGCCTAGCTTCCCTGCTGCTGGAGGGGGTTGTGCTCACCACTGGGGGAGAAAAATAACCAATAGTCTTACCCAGCTGTGAACCCTGCCAGTTACAATGACACTGGCCTGGAAGGATATGTCACTACACAAGGACTCATGCCTGCTACTATTAACCGGGCCAAGAACCCATGGCTGTGTCCATCCTCGGCCCTAGGAGGCACCCTCCTACTGTTAGTCCACTAATGGAAATGGTATTAAACTGCTCCTTGTGCTCTTATCTGTATAGCCATAGACTAGTACATCATCTCAGTGATATTTCCCTTCGCAGTGTATGGCAATTAATAAAAATATTCACAACTGCTGAACATGCAGAGAAAAGGGGACTAGAGAGTGCTCAGCCCTAACTGGGACATGTATATGACATCCCTCCCCACCCCCACACACAAGACTTAGGGCTCATCTTTTTTTAAATATTT
>NC_022034.1:26444091-26445091 GCF_000317375.1 Microtus ochrogaster | reverse complement strand
AGTTGAACAAATGCCCTTGTCATATGATCGGGCATCTCTTGGGTATATTCCCCATGGGCTAATCTTGAGAGTGAAGAAAGATCGTAAGAGCCAGAGGTAGTGGGTGCCCACTGATAAGCAGTGTTTTCTGGACATGGCCACAGGGCCTGTGCAGACATGATCTCAAATGTCTGTAATTGCATACACAGATTTGCATAAGATCCAGTGGCCCAAAACCCCCAGCATGGATGGGAGAGAAGCTTTTGAAGCTCCACCGCTTGCCGAGGAGCTGTTGGCATTGATAGCCGCAGTGGGAGGGGGAGCACATTTTCCTCAGGAATGTAGGTGGCCCTGTATCCATGCACATACCCACAGACCTGGAGCACTGTGTGAACTCAGTGGGCCTAATAAAAGAAGTGAAGTCGAGAAGGAAAACTGGGCAGGGCATAGGGGAAGAGTTGGGGGGCATGGGTGGATCTGATCAAAACATAGCCTATGTATGTATGACATTCTCACACAATAATATATATATACATATATGAATTTCATATAACATATAATCAAAAAATGAGCAAGACCTTTTGGAATAAAATTGTATTTCATAAGAGGCATAACCCATAAGAGATAACCCATGCCAACAATGTGACCCAAGCTAGAGTCATCTGAAAGGAGGGAACCGCAATTGAGAAAATACCTCTATAGGGTCAAACTGTAGGGCATTTTATTAATCAGTGATTAACACAGTGATTGATGAGGGCGGGCCCAGCTCACTGTGGTTGGTGCCATCTATTTCTCATCTAAGACCATCAGGGCAAGTGGTCCTAGGTTCTGTAAGAAACCCTCCTGAGCAGGTAGTGGTGGCACATGCCTTTAATCCCAGCACTCGGGAGGCAGAAGCAGGTGGATCTCTGTGAGTTTGAGGCCAGTCTGATCTACAGAGCAAGTCCCAGGACAGGCTCCAAAGCTATCTTTGGACTTTTCTTCTGACAGAGAAAGCTTGTCTCGAAAAACAAGACAGAAA
>NC_022034.1:26442816-26443991 GCF_000317375.1 Microtus ochrogaster | reverse complement strand
AAGGAAGGAAGGAAGGAAGGAAGGAAGGAAGGAAGGAAGGAAGGAAGGAAGGAAGCAGCCTGAGCAAGTCATGGGAAGCAAGCCAGTAAGCAGCACCTCCATGGCCTCTGCATCAGCTTCTACCTCCAGGTTCTTGCCCTGTCCTGACTTCCTTTGATGAACAACAGTGATCAGTGATACAGAAACATAAGCCAAATAAACCCTTTCCTCCCCATGTGTCTTTAGTCATGATATTTCATCACAGTAATGCAACCCTAAGACACAGAGAACACAACATCATTAGTAGAAGAATTAAAGGCAGAACAAAGATTCAGTTTTCCCTATATTAATCTGAAAACTTCAACTTAATTCAAGCTGAAAACATGATTGCAGCTTTATTATCAGTAGGGCGGTGTGGGCCCCTGGATTTTGGGTCAGCAACAGAAGTGTGTATCCAGCATTGGCAGTAAAAGCAGAACAGGCTGGCAGGCTCCAGCCCAGTTGTGAGCAGCTTTCTTGGTCTCCAGGCAACTTTTTCTACTCCAGTGTATTCTGTCAGTCCTCTCTACACTTTGGAACTGGTTCGTGCATTCAACCCTTCTCTGCTTGAAAGATCTTGAATGGTTTCCAGGTTGCTTTGCATCATCTAGACTAGACATTGGTTGGTACAGAGAACAGAAGATGCCCTGGCCTGAATATCTGTGTCCTTCATAATGCATTGCCAAAGCCCTAACTCCCAACATGTCTGGGAACATGGGAGGTTACTGGGGTTCGTGAGGTCATGAGTATGGGCACTTTGTAAAAAGAGATAGTGGTGGCTCTCACATTCTCCAGCAACTACACAGAGAAATGCCATTCATGTGTAGGATACGGTAGAAGACTTCATAATGCATGCTCTGTCAGCATCTTCATCTTGGGCTTCGTACCTTTCAGAACAGTGATAAATAACTCACTGATGGTTCAGCCAACCAGTTTACATTTTACATTGCAGCCCAGGCTGACTGAGACATCAGGCAATAAAATATAAATGCCCCAATCCCTGTGTTGGAGTTCAAAGTTCCCAGAATGAAACTACAGGCGGAGATGAGGTCTTTCCAGAAGAGGCTGAGTGAAAACAAGGCCTTTAGGAAACAGCATCCTCCATGGTCCCTGCATCAGCTCCTGCCTCCCAGTTCCTACCATCCTCCATGGTCCCT
>NC_022034.1:26435404-26442516 GCF_000317375.1 Microtus ochrogaster | reverse complement strand
CCATCCTCCATGGTCCCTGCATCAGCTCCTGCCTTCCAGTTTCTGCCATCTTCTATGGTCCCTGCATCAGCTCCTGCCTCCCAGTTCCTGCCATCTTCTATGGTCCCTACATCAGCTCCTGCCTTCCGGTTCCTGCCTTGCTTGAGTGTCTGTCCTGACTTCCCTCAGTGATGGGAACTGTAAGCTGAAACAAACCCTTTCTTCCCTGGTTACTTCAGGCCATGGCATTTTTTATCATAGCAGTGGAAACCCTGGGACAGTCTCTCTTCAGGTCCCGTTTGTTTTATTTTGCCTATTTCACAAGAGGAGAAACAGCTTTTTGTTTTGTTTTATCTTTTATTTTACAAGTGTAAAGTCCAGATGAAGAACTAAAAGTAATCCCAGGAATTGTATTGATATAAAATGTTTAAATAATTCAGGTCAAATGGCTCCTTTATTTCCCTTAGCAATTCTTTATCATTCCACATAGTTGCTTCTCAGACTTAGCTCTGTAGGCATAGTCCTTCATCAGTTCTCAAACACAAAGTGATACTCAAAAGCAAACTTCCAAAGGAAACAAAGCAAACTTATGATAAAATCATAACCAGGAAAACACCCATACCCAAGAGAAATGCTTGGTAAATCTGAAATGCATTAATAGATAAGGTTACAAAATCATTAGTAATTGCAATGTCCAAGATGTTAAGCTATTTGTAACAGACCTTAGAATAAAGTGAGGCTGAAGAGACCATTTTTAGTAAATAAAAATAAAAAAATAAACTAAAAGTTATATTATAATGAGAAATATTTTTAAGAGTTATTGATCTTTATTTCATGTGTATGACTGTTTGGTCTCCACATCTGTCCATACACCACTTGCATGCAGTGCCCACAGAGATGGGAAGAGAATATTGGGTCCCCTGGAACCTGAGTTCCAGATGGTTGTTAGCAACATTGCGAGTGCTGGGAACCAAACCCAGGTCTTCTGCAAGAGCACTGAGAACTTTTAACTCCTGAGTCATCTCTCCAGCCCCCATATACGATCTCTTAAGAGAACAGGAAGACACACGAGTCAACATTGGCAACAGAGCCAAATGGACCCTAAAGTCAATCTCCCTGAATGCTGGGCTAACTGCACAATGTGTATATGTGCACACCACCATTTCTCCATACTATTAAGTAAATCTCCAAAGAGAATTTAGTAACTCTGGGAAGAAAATTAAAATATTGGCCCCTGGCAGATATAACTGGCCCAAACCTTGCACCTTCAAGTGTGCTGGAAAGCAGGTCATCCTTTTGTAATTCTGGCTTCTTATGGTTTCATTATGAAGGCAAACATCTTTTAACAAGGCTTTTGTGAGGGAGATTCACAAACAAGGAAAGAACATCAGAATTTAAATGGTTTTGTTTAAAAAAAAAAAAACTCACAAAGCCCAGTTGTAGCGTGTCATACTCAAAACGTCAGCATTCAAGAGGCTGAGGCAATCGTGAGCTTGGAACCAGTCTGGGTTGCAGTGTGATACTCTGTTCTTAAAAAACAAAAAGAACAGAAAGAAGACAGAAGAGGCAAGGATGCGGCAAGAAGAAGAAACAAAATTTCTCACATACACCCTTCCTAGCTGATGGTCCTTGGGGTAGTCCTTGGGTTTGGGAGCACTGGTACCCATGAAGATGCCTACTCCATGATCTCTCAAACCTGTGTGATGGCAAGGAGTGGGTAGGGAAACCTACGCAAAGAAAAGTCAATGAGGAACAAATAAGCAACAATCCACGGCTTCAAAGAACCAGAATTTTCATACCAGTTTATATTTCGCTGGCTTTTACAAAACAATTTTTTTTCAAACTTTCTCACAACATTTTTTATACAGATACACAACACCTCTCTAACAGAAAGTCGCCGATGTCAACATCCCAAGTGCTGGGTGCCATGTAAGACTTATTGAGCACCATCAGAATCCCCTAGGTTAATCACTTCCGTGTTTTCCCTCTCAATGTTCTTAGCTGTGGGCAGGGCTTCACCTGGACCGCCCTTCTTGGCTGTAGGAGGGGCTTCGCCTGAGCCATCCTTGTTTCCTGGCGCCTTCTGTTCCGTCTTCTCCCAGGTAGATACCAAAGGTTTGTTAAGGGTTTCAGGGAGCTTCAGCGACAACAATCCACTCAGTATGGCCAGGATCCCAAACAAAACCTAGAAGAAATGTTACAATAAATAAATACATACATACATACATACATACATACATACATACATACATAAATAAATAACAAAGATAGTAAGTGACACACAAAAAAGAAATGGACCCTTCTGAGAATAAGAACTTACTGGACCCTTTTCTCAGGGGGCAACAGAGTTGGGGCTGACATTAAAAGTTGGTGTCTTTGGGCCCTTGCTGAGGTCTTTAGGCTACTTGTGCTTGGGTGGGAGTTCATTTTAGCATCATCAAGACTTAATCTCAGTTCAGTCATTCACAAACCACGGAGAGTTTCTGGCCAAGAAGCACCAGTTCCTGCTTGCATTAGTTCCCTTGCAGGCTCTGTCTTAGAAGCTGTGGCAGAGAAAAAAAGCCCCTGGATTTCTTTCTAGACTCCAGAGTGTACAGAAACCAGGTGCTGAGCCCCGAGGTCATCGGCCCTGCCGTATCATCCAGGGTTTGGGAGTTCCTGACCCCTGGAAAAAGACCACAGACTTAATCCAATTATAATTAAAGGATTTATTGATTACTGCTAGCAATCTCTGCGCCAAACAAGGTTGCCAAGAGAAGGGGGGGGGGTGAGGGAAGGGTTTTTAAAGGCAACAAACACAAAAACACCTTGCATATCCACTCAAGCAAGTCAAAAGCCGTTTTACTCTGCCAAGATTAGGTAGTCAGGCAACCTGAATGTCTGCATAAGCAGGTTACAGAGCCAAAAAGCAGTCAGCCATAACATAACAAGCAGATGGTCACGGCCGAACATCTCTGGGTGCGGGTCACTGAGTCAGGGTTACTGGGAATTTGTCTTCCAGGGACAGAGTCAGAGACAAACAGGTAGTGGGTACCAAGCTGGATGGTGAGCATAAAATAGAGTCTTTTTAGCCATCACACCAGTAAATGATGAGGAAGAGGGACAAATACATAAATGAAACTGACAATGAGTTAGAACCTCCAGAGATTAGGGGGAGAGAAAACAAAGAGAGTGAAAATGAATCGCCGCGTGCACGGCACTGTGAGGAAGTGTGCAGCAGTTTCCCGGAAAAGTTCAATGTTTTTGAGATGGTATCTCACTGTTCAGTCTAGGCTCGTCTCAAATTCACCATCCTCCTGCCTACACCTCCAGAATTCTGGAATCCCAGGCAAACTTCCTCACCATGCCATGTAGCAATAATTGCAGGCCAGACAGCAGACAAGCCCCAAGTCACCAATTCTTCTTCCACCTGCTGCCTCCAAAACTCATGCTACCCCGCAAACTTCAAAAACACCCCCAGCAGTCTCCTACCTCTCCCGCCTCCTGGTCGGACAAATCCCTCCATTCTAGTCAGACTCTAGTCCCTCACTTACCCCTCGGCCACCTTGTCACCCTCCAGCAGTCCTCCCTCCTTCCCACCTTCACGTGACCATTTCCTTCCTGGTGGCTGTTACCCACTCTGCTTGGGTCCCTGTCACTTGGCACCTCTGGGATTTCGGCTCCTTGGTTTCCTTGTTTGTAAGATGGGACTAATGACAGCACCGGCTGGGGCTGATGAAATAGCTCAGTCAATAAAGCGCCTGTCTCACAAGTATGAGGACTGGAGGGCAGATCCTCAGTGCACATAACAAGCCAGGCGGGGTAGCAGGCACCCATCATTCCAGCCCTGGGGAACCGAAGACAGCTGGATCCCTGGACCACTGCCTGGCAGCCTAAGCGAGTCAGTAAGATCCAGAGAGAGACCCTGCCTCAAAACACAATGCCGAGAACCAACAAAGTGGCTCTGCAAGTATAGGTGCTTGCCACACAAGGCTGACAACCTGAACCCAATTTCCAGAACCCACGTAAAGGCCGGAGGAGAGAACTGGCCCTACAGAGCTGCCCTTTGACCTCTGCACACAGGCTGTGGTGCGTGCGCCCATCTGCACGCATCATACGCCCACAAACAACGTCTTTAGAGGGTGGAGAACAGTTGAGGAAGACACTTAGTGACAACCTCTGGTCTTCACACCTCCAACCCCTGTGCATGCACTCCCGGGAACACATACACAGCACACACACAGAGGGGAGTACCTGCCCGCAGGGACTGCTAAGGTACTGATGTAAGTAAGGCTGAGAACACGCCCGGCTCATCATAAACAATCCACGCGTACAGCTGTCGTTACCGTCTTATAACAAACACGCTCAAGGCTCTGTCACTTCTGCTGTGACATCCTATCAAGAAGCACATGTGTTTGGCTTTCCTTGCCCAACTCGTCCCCAGGTCCTCCTGTGTTCCCCTTCTCAGCTCTCCTGGTCCTGGGCCTCTGCAGCTCGTCAGCCCTTCCCCCACACACTGATCCCTTCAGCCCTCTCCTGGCTTCCTCTTCCTACCACATCTTAACATCTTTGCTCCTGGGCTCTGTGTCTCTGAGCGTGCACGCTGGAGGAGTACCCACCCACCTCAGGGCCTCATCCTAGCCATCGGACAGACCCCCTGCCCACATCACATTGGCAGGTCTTTCTTTCACACTGACTCTTCTCCTGGGATCCCTCCAGCTCTTACGGTGACTCCTCCTGGCCTCAGACACACACCAGGTCACCAAGGACCACCAGAAACTGTAGATATGTGACTTTCCCATTCTTTTAGACTTTTTGACATCCGCCCAGGCTCTGTACAAGTTATTAGCCACAGTACCTATGCCTGAAAACCTCTGCTTTTCTGTTCCTTGTGCCTGGTGTGCGTGTGTGTGTGTGTGTGTGTGTGTGTGTGTGTGTGTGTGTGTCCCTGTATATAGACAATATCCCTTCCTGCAGAAAGCCTCTCTGAACCGAGCTTGGGTTAGCGGCTCACTCCCATGCCCCGTGCTCCAGCATATCTCTGGCAGGCAATCTTAGCTCTTCTGCAGTCTCCACCGACTGGAAATCTTGGGGTACAGGCTGTCTCTTTCATTCTTGCTCTGTTGTACCTAGCAGGGTGGTTAGTTTAGCATCAACACTGAAGATCCAATTGCTGCCTTCTCTGCTCCCTGCCCACCTAGAAGTACCTCCTCCTCCACATACCACCAACGTGCACAGGACCAAACCACAGACTGAACTCTCTGAAGCTGTGAGCTGAAGTAATTCTTTCCTCCCTTAAAAACAGCAGCAATACCAACAGCAGCAGCAACAATTTGCCAAGTGAGTCTATGAGCACAGAAAAATGAATTCATTGGTCACCCTTTGTTCGATTAAGTAATGGCCAATAACACAAGCACCAAAACAAGTGATCCTCTTCGAAGGAGAAAATAAAAGCTTCTCAGCTGGTGTTTTAGTGAAAACACTGGCTCCCCAGCCAATTTTACATCAATGAACAAACTGAATGGGGGAACCAATCATGCTGTGAAACTCATCCCACAGAGTAGGCAGAATCTATTGTACCCACAAAGGCACATTCGCAAGAGGCTCCCATAAACATGGATGAGTCCCTGCAGCCAGACACTGTCTAGGAGAAGGGAACTGGCCCTCAGGGCAGGAAGGGAAGGGGGAACTGACTGTAGCCACATTCCCTTTAGCACCAATCTCTTGTTTGGTTGACTTAATGTAACAGAGACACAGTGTGCGGGCTGGCGTCCGAGCTCCATGTCTTAGTCAGTGTTCTATTGCCGTAAGGAGACACCATTATCAAGGCAACTCTCACAAGAGAAAGCATTTAATGGGGGCTTGTTTACAGTTTCTGGTGACACACTTCCAACAAGGCCATACCTACTCCAACAAGGACACATCTCTTAATCCTTCTCAAGTACTGTCACTCCCTGGTGACTAAGCAATCAAACATGAGACTTTGGGGGTTGTTCTTATTCAACCCTCCACATTCTACGCTCTGGCCCCCACAGGCCTGTAGCTGTGAGAGCTCCCCTGCAGGCTTTACAGAAGGCAGGGATAAAGGATCAGAGTGAGGTAAGAATGAAACTCAGCTCAGGCCAATTGTATTGTAGCCAGCACTGGATCCGGACTCTAGAGCCTGGCCCAGATCAGTTTAGCCACATTAATGTACAACCACAGTTTTGAGGGGAAAAGTATTCAGATAACAATTAACTTAGTCCCATGAGTGGAACAACGCTTAAGCAATGTTTACATTGACATTCTCAGCAAAGCACATACACTCAAGGGTCTAGGGAGAATGACCGAAGTAAACAGAATGCCTGTGGGAGTCAGGACCGGCCTGGCCCAAAGATAACGTATAGGTCACCTCGGCTTTTGTAAAGCACAGGTGACATCACTAGTAAGAATGGGTTTATGGTCTAAAAGCAATGCTCGAGATTTAGGGGAAAGGGTCTAGGATAAGTAAAACCATAAATTCTGGAAGATATGGGCAGGGCCTGTCTCATCAGACAGCAAAGGATCAGTAGGTTGTAAAACTACAGCATTCCTGGCATTCCAGGAAGATCAGCTCCATCCTACTCCACTGAAGAGGTGAGCTGTGTGTTTAACCTTCCTGGCTTCCCCAGGGCTTATCTGTGTGCACAAGACATCTTGCCTCTACATGGAGCCATGCCACAATATAAAAACTCATTCAGTCCAACTGTAAAAGTTCCCATAGTCGATCCCAGTCTCAACACTCAAAGTTTCTTCGGATACTCATGGTAATCTGTAACCTCACACATATCAAAACCAAGAAGATCACATACTTTTAACATATAATGGCACAGGATATACATTATCATTTCAAAAACTAGGAGAGGGAGCATAGTGAGGAAATACCGGACCAGAGCAAGACTGGAAACCAGCTGGGCAAACTGCACACTCTGTATCTCCATGTCTGATGTCAAAAAGCTCTTTGGAACCTCCTTCTAACTTTGCTCACTGATATGTGCCTTTCTCTTGGGCTGGTTCTACTCCCTGTTAGCAGCTTTCCTTGGAAGGTATTCTATGGCTCTGGCATCTCCAACACAATCCAGGATTCACCTTCACAACTGCACCTCATTCAAATACATTTTCCTTTTTTTTTTTTT
>NC_022034.1:26421779-26435079 GCF_000317375.1 Microtus ochrogaster | reverse complement strand
CATTGTCTCAGAATGTGGGTGTACCCCTCGCGGTCCTGAGTTCCTTGCTCGTGCTCCCCCTCCTTCTGCTCCTGATTTGGACCTTGAGATTTCTTCAAATACATTTTCATCAGTGTCTAGTTTAGACAATTTCCTTCACTGTTTAAACTTTCATTTAATTCCTTTTCACAAGTTGGAAAGCTTAGCTGGGTGGGGTCTTGCTCTGAAATCACCACTCCCTTTATTCCATTTAGCATTGGGCTTTTCTTTAAACTTTTTATTTCCTTGAGTACTGGACTTGGCTTCATTACCCTTCCTGGTGCTCCTTTTCTCCTCAAACGGTACATTTTGTACTTTTCCTTGCTCAGTTTGCTCCTTTTCTTTATAGAGCTACTTAAGAATGGTCACTAACAACCATGAGAAACAGTCAATACAAGGCTGTCTTGAAATCTCCTTTGCCAACACCATTAATCCAAAACTCTCCCATTTATCCTCAGGCAGCCACATTCTTCACCAAAGTATCACAAGAAAAGAAACCACTCACTAATTTTCTTCCCATCTGAAACCTCTTGAGCTGGGCCATTATAATATGCATTGCTGTTGTGGAATACTATTTTAAGATGTATTGCATTTGTTTTTGCTGCGGAATATTTAATGATGCAAAGTTGTGTGGCTTTGTGGCTTACTTTTACTTTGTTTTTCTTTAACTCTATGAAGCTGTGTTGCTTTGCCTGTCTAAAACACCTGATGGTCTAATAAAGAGCTGAACAGCCAATAGCTCAGCAGGAAAAAAGGATAGGCAGAGCTGGCAGGCAGAGAGAATAAATAGGAGGACATCAAGGGGCCAGCCACCCAACTATACAGTAGGATAAAGAGTAAAAAGTAAATAAAGGTATATAGACTAGAGAAAAAGAAAAGCCCAGAGGCAAAAGATAGATAGGATAATTTAAGCAAAGCTGCTAGAAATAAGCCAAGCTATGACTGGGCATTCATGAAAAAGAATAAGCCTCCATGTGATTATTTGGAGCTTGGTGATGGGCCCCAAAAGAGCAAAGAGAAAAGAATTTAAAAAAAACCAACTACACATTGTTCTCAGCAACATTGTCTTCCACACTCCTACTAGTGTAGCCCATTAAGCCCTATTTAAAGTGTCCAATTGCATTCCTAATCCAAAGTCCACATTCTGCAAGCAAGCATCATGATCAGGCCTGTCACAACAATACCCCAACTCCCTGGTACCCACTTCTGTCTTAATCACTGTTCTATTGCTATGAAGAGACACCATCACAGTGGCAACCCCTATAAGAAAAAGTGTTTAATTTAAGCTTCTTACAGTTTTGGAGACGTGGTCCATTATCATCATGGTGGGGAGCAGGTGACACACAGGCAGACATAGGGCTTTAGAAGCAATTGAGACTTCTACATCCAGATCTTTAGGTAAGCAACAGGAAGAGTGAGACATTGAGCACCTCAAAACCCATCCCCAGTGACAGGCTTTCTCTAACAAGGCCACACCTCAATCCTTCAAATAGTGCCACTCCCTGATGACCAAGCATTCAAATATAAGAGCCTATGGGAGCCATAAAGATGGTTAATTTTGCCGGACAGTGGTGGCGCATGCCTTTAATCCCAGCACTCGGGAGGCAGAGGCAGGCGGATCTCTATGAGTTCGAGGCCAGCCTGGTCTACAAGAGCTAGTTCCAGGACAGGCACGAAAAACTTCAGAGAAACCCTGTCTCGAAAATCAAAAAAAAAAAAAAAAGGATGGTTATTTTTTTTTTAATCTTTTACTCTCTGGGTGCCCACCAACCAGCTCCCAAATAAACACACACAAAAACTTATTATTACTTTAAAAACATAAAAGAATGCAACACATCTTTGCATCATTCAACAGATGTTCCACAGCATAAACAGATGTCACACATCTTTAACTCATACTCTACCACAGGACTATCTTATTCAAAGGCCATACTCTGGCTCCTTTATGATGACAGACCTAGAAAATAATAATTATTTTCTGCAAGTCCTTCTCCTTGCTTGTAAAGGAAGGAAACAATATGTCCGTTTTACACAAAAATTAGCATCAGCAAAGTACTTAAAACTAAGTCTACCTAAGCATCTGCTAAATGAAAGATCCTTTTTATTCTGCAGCCCTTAAAATGCCCTTGCAAATACCCTCCCATACAATTATTTAGTTTTTTGTGTAAATTTATAGCAGTTTGCTTTTATGAATTTGTCTGTCTTCTTTTGTGAGTCTGGCTGCTTGTTTTAAAGGATATTTTGATCTCCCTCCCCTCCCTCTTTCCGTCCCTCCCTTCCTCTAAGATACAAAGTGCTAGCTTAAAGGAGATGCTTTTACGAAACCCCGAGCCTTAATATCCCTGAACACCTCTGCACACCAGGTGGCCATAGTCTTCATTTTTCTATCAACAAGTCCTCCCGGGTCTTATTGCACTTGAAACTTGTATAGCTAACTTTATTCTAGTCTGTTCTGGCAAGCTATCAATGACTTCAAAATCACTTTGATCACTAAGAACGTGGTACTTAGTGTAGTGTTTTCTGTACCACTGTAATTGTGGGCATCGATTTTCACCAACATGGAGTACTGCGTAATTCTCATCGCTTCACCACTAGGCTAGGCAATTATTGGCAGGGATGACCAATTCCACTTAACTCATCCTATCGTCTTCATGATTTATTTTGTACCCTAGCAAATGCTTTTCACTCTGCACAATTTGGAGCTTAGAAGTAGCTCATCTCCCTTATCATGCTTTCTGTGCCTGCCACTTTCCTTTAATATTTAAGTACAGGATAGTCCCCAACCAAGAGCCACTGCCCATGTATCCAGAGTAGAAGAAAGGCAAGCCACAGTGACCAAAGCTATTTCTCAACCTCAGAGTCATCTGGTCAAAGAGACTGGGCTCCAGTACCAGAAGAAGACCGGACTGAGCATTTCCTCACGGGAGGTGGGTGACACTCCAAAGGGCCACTGATTCCCAGAGAAAAAATCCACATTCCACTGGTGCATACAAGATGACACAGGTGGGACTCCACACTGTTTTCTTCTGAGGTCACGCTAGTGTTTCTTACAAAAATACTTTAGTATGGAGCTGAAGAGAAAGCACAGTCAACACAATGTTCTCTACACACACCCAGACTTCAATTTGCTCCTGAGAACCCACACAGAAAGGCTAGAGGTATTAGGGCATGTTTGTCTTCCCAGCACTGGGGAGGCAGAGATGGACAGATCCATGGGAGCTGCTGCCCATCCAGCCTAAACTACTTGGTATTGCCCGGGTAACGGGCGATAACAGCCTCAAAGATGAGTGGTTCCTGTGGGACATGTGAGGGTGACCTCTGGCCTCTGCACACATATGCATGCACACACGTACACCACACACACACACACACACACACACATAAAGTTCACATGCACCTGTATGCATGTGCGCATGCACACACACGCACACACACACACACACATGCACACACACACACACAAAGTTCACATGCACCTGTATGCATGTGCGCATGCACACACACACACACACACAATGGGATAACTAAAAGGCCATGTCCAAGTGTGCTTGAGGTCACTCTCCTTGACTAAAAGTATAAGACAGGAGGAGGATGGATGTTAAATTGCTGACCAGCTCCAATGATATCCAGACAGAATAGTCAACGCTAGCAACATGTGTCTGCAGCTTGGAAGAGAGGAGAGAAGTTAGCAGAGTGTAGGAGAGGCTCGTCGGAATCCTGGAGAAAGGAGCAGGCAGAAAAAGAAGTGGTGCTTTAAAAGGCCAAGGAGTGTAGAGGGGCAACTGCAAAGAGCATCTGGGGGAAAGAGACCATTATGCTGAGAGTCCCAAGTCCCTGGGATGCAGTGTCGTGCACCACCGTACCGCTCTCCGTTCTCCCCAGCTCCATATTCCTCCTGATTGGAAGGGCCAGGGGCACCCAGGTATGATCCACCCACTTCCCAGCCTCTATGTTTCTCTGTGTGACTCTGAACACAGCTGTTCTCCCTCTCCAAACACAAGTCAACAGCTCACACTGCCAGGGCCACAAGAACTCAAGAGGGTAGCCTCGTCCATGAAAAGCCTCTCAAGGCACCGCAGGGAGCAGGCAGCCTCCAAGATTTTCCCAGAGCAAGAGGCCCACTGTGGGAGGGCAGAGGCAAGGTTTGAGCTAGGTAGTGGGACAGACGCCTGAGAGCTGACACAAGGCATAGCTCCTCCCTCCGAAGTGCTGGTGGCTCCAGGCTAGGGGCAGAGGGACTGAAGACAGTCAGCCACCCCCACTTCCCTACTTACCCACTAGTGAGCTCTCCTGTTTCAACAAAACTCCATTATACAATGGTTATATTGGTCTCCAAAAACAAAACCAGAAATGGCAGAATCGGCTACCCCGTCTCTCTGCTATCCCGGTGTCTACTGGCTGTCCCGTTTCTCTGCTATCCCAGAGTCTACTGGCTGCCCCGCCTCTCTGCTATCCCTGTGTCTACTGGCTGCCCCGCCTCTCTGCTATCCCCGTGTCTATTGGTTGCCCCATCCCGCCTCTCGGCTTTTCCAGGATCTATTGGCTGCCCTGCCTCTCTGTTATCCAGTGTCTGTTGGCTGCCCTACGTCTCTGCTCTTTTAGTATCTATTGGTTGCCCGGTCTCTCGGTTATCCCAGTGTCTAGACAGTGATAAGGACCTGTGGCAGGACGATCCAGACTTGGTTGGTGAAAGGGATGATGAAGCTTGCCACTCGTGACACCATGCTGCTGCTCCCCACAGCCAAACACCTGAAAACACCAGAAGAATTAAAACACTGGTAGCAACAGTGGAAAAGCAAAGCAAAGGGGTGCCGAGGATGATGGATTCACCACCTGCCACCCGCTTCTCGCTCTCCCACAATGAGGAGAAACAATAAAATTCAGAAATAAGTCAGATGTTTCCCAAGTCAGCTATGACTTCTACCTTCATTCTGTGAAACAATTGTGTATATGAGCATGTGTGGAAATAACCAGGCTAGGGCTAAGGATAAAACAATTATGTTTTATTTATTATAAGGGGAAACCTCACTAAACAGCAATGTCCCACAGGAAAGGGTGCAGAGAGGGTGCACATGGAGGTGCACACCTTTTTTTACGTGGGTCCCAGCAAAGCCACACCTTCACTAAGACCCACCTCTTAAAGGTTATTGGTTAACAAGGCTTTCCCCATCAAGCATGCATGTAAGAAAGGCATAAGCTATCTTTAATCTGCTGTTTAAATGAGGCCCATAGGTATTCAGACCCAGATTAATGTCAAGGACTAGACATATTTGTTTAGGGTAGGGTATGGTAACTTGAAAGAACAAAATATTTGTCTATAGACTGCTCTATTAATGTCAAACAAACCTTTGAGATTTTATTTTTTGAAGAAGGCAGGTGTTTGATCTCCTGGAGCTACAGTTATAATCTGAAGTTGTAAGGGCTAATGTACAGGTTACCCTTTGACTCAGGATATAACTCAAGAGGACAATGTAGAAAAGGTACTATAATTTCTGCTGGGTCTATTCCTGATAATTGACAAAGTCTCAATTTTCCTTTTAGAATTAATTCAGAGAGCTTTTCCATATAAATTTTTAAGTTTTTACTTGGTTTATGGGGTAAAAAGATCCATTCTAAGATAATATCTTCCCTTTGTATTAAAGTTTCTGTAGGGTAATGTTTGGAGGGAAATACGACCATGATGCAGTTAAGATTCAGACCCACATGATTCACGTGTGCCTCCGATAATTTCTTTTCAATAAAAGCCAGTTCTCTCTCAGCTTGGTAATTCCCTGGGACTATTTAAGTCTTTGTCACCATCTAAGGTTTTGATTAAATGAATTATTTGATGAGGTTTTATTCTAGAAGTGGGCCACAGATTGGAAATGTCTTCTATCAAACTTCGGAAGTCATTAAGAGTCTGCAATAGATCTCTTCTAATTTGCACTTTTTGTGTTCTAGTTTTCTGTAAACCTATTTTATAACACAGATCATTGATAGAATCTCCTCTTTGTATTTTTTTCAGGAACAATTTTTAATCCCCAAAGAGGCAAAATTTTCATTACTTCTTCAAACATTCTAAAGTATCTATGTTTGAGTCAGATAGCATAATGTTATCCATGTAATAGTAAACTATAGACTCAGGAAATTGCTTACATATCATTTCCAATGGCTGACTCACAAAATATTGATGTAAGGTGGGGCTATTTAACATTCTCTTTGGGAGAATCTTCCATTGATGTCTTTTAGCAAGCTGAGAATTCTCATAAGTAGGCACTGTGAAGGCAAATTTTTCTCTGTCCTTTTCTTGTAAAGGTATAGTGAAAAAGCAATCTTTTAAATCAGTTGCTATGAGAGGCCATCCTTTAGGCAATAGGGAAGGCAAAGGAATTCCAAATTGCAGAGGACTAATTGGTTGAATCACCTTATTAACAAGCTCTTAGATCTGTTTTCCATTTTCCAGATTTCTTTTTAACAACAAGTACAGGAGAATTCCAAGGGCTGGTTGATTCTTCAATAGGCTGAGAATCTCATTGCTCCTGTACCAGCTATTCTAAAGCGTGCAGTTTCTCTATTGTTAAAGGCCATTGTTTAACCCATACAGATTTTTCTGTCACCTGTTTTAAAGGTAGAGTCATTGTACCTCTGAGAGTTGCCAGTTATTGTTCTGTGGCCATTCAGGCAGTACACAACCACAGAACAATAACCTCAGCCTCTTCTCTCATAGCGGACAATGAGGACTACTGAGAACTCAAGAACAATGGCAATGGGTTTCTGATCCTACTGCATGTACTGGCTTTGGGGGAGCCTAGGCAGTTTGGATGCTCACCTTACTAGACCTGGATGGAGGTGGGGGTTCCTTGGACTTCCCACAGGGCAGGGAACCCTGATTGCTCTTTGAGCTGATGAGGGAGGGGGACTTGATCAGGGGAGGGGGAGGGAAATGGGAGGAGGTAGAAATCTTTAATAAATAAATAAATTTTAAAAAACACAAAAACTCTTCCACTAAAGCTATGGACCATGGCCTGGTCCAGCTGAGACTAGATGAATCCAACCATGTGGAGTAGCCTTATTTCTTGAAGCCCATATCTTTACCAACTCCCTCACATATGGTGAACGTATGCCGTAAGATACTACTGCTTGCTTAGATTATACATATAGGTTTCCATTTACATGCTGTATATCCTTTTGGGTATTGAGTATTCGGTGGCTTTTCAGAGATAATAACAGCATAAGTAGCCTAAGCTCTTGGTAAGTCAGCTCTGAGTCTGAGAGGTACTAGTGATGCTCAATCTTTACTATTGCCTTTTGCCTGTGCCACTTCTCTTTGCTTACCTGTTCTGACAAGTTCCTCAACTGATTCAAATCTTTTTATCACCGTCTTTTATAAAGTCTGAGTCTCTTGACCTGTGGATATTTCTAATGATTTTTATCAAATCAACAAATTTCTGGTTCTCATTCTGCACACGTGTCCAACTTTTGACATTTTTCCACCCTTAGAGAGAATGGCATGTAGATTGCCTTTCAGGAGGGATGGTCTGTCTGCTAGCTTGTCATAACTTTTTTCACAGATTTTCATTGTCAATTTCAACATGACTCCTTTTGGATAATCTCTCAGTACCATTCTATAAGGTTTCATAATCCACTGATATGGATTGAATTTTATCTGTCAAATTATGGTTATCATTTTCAATGGTATGAATCCTTCCATCCAACTTCTCATTACTAGTCTATAAAGTCTGTATCATTTCTAAAAGTTTCTCATTCTTGACTTGTAACATTTCTTTAATGATACAATAGGAATTATAAAAATGATAACAGCTATGGCTAAGAATGTGTAAGTCCCAGGCAGGTCATACACCTCTCAGAATTCCAACCATAACAGAAACAAAAAGGTTATTAAATTCTTGGATGGGGATATATCTGTAATTATCTTAGAAGTAGTTTACAAATTGCAAAAAAAAATAGTTAGCAGATGACTTACTTCTGTTAAAACATTGGTTTAGTTGAGACTTTTAAGGTGTAATAATGATGTGGGCCAGAAAAACTTGCAGATTTTCTAAGCAGAACTAAAATCAAACTGAACAGAATTTTGCTAAAAAGAATTGGACAGGGCAGCCATGTAGCAAGCAGTTGCACATGGATTGCAATAGTCAGGGGAAGCTGTGGTAGCCACATGAGAGCCACACACACGGGGATGGGGGCAAGTCATGGGACTACAGGAGCCACAGAGGCTGTAGGAAGTCATGTGGGTGCCCTATGGGGTGGCAGCAAGGACAGGTACAGCAGTAGAGGAAGCAACGCCACAGTGGATGGGAGCTAGGAGCACTAATGTTCCTCCCAAATCCAGGTGGCTAGGTTTGGGTTTCAATTCCTAGAGCTAAAACTGCAATCCCAGCTCTGGCCTGGGCTGGTAGCTAAAAAGTCTTAGGTCAACAGCTTTTTCATAAATTAGTGCCCCAAATGTTGGCCACCAAATGAGAGAAATTGGGGTTCAACCTGAAGATCTGAAAAGCAAAGCATCCAGTCACTGGTTCTTACCTCAACCTCAGTCTGAAATGGTGACCCTGCCTCAAAGAATCTCAGAATGAGACTGTGTCTGGCAGCTGTTTCCTCCCATCTTACATTCCTCTCTAAGGCTGGGATTAAATGCATGCATCACTTGGATTAAAGGCATGCACCACCCAGTTTCTATTTCAAACTAGTGTGGCTTCTTAGATTAAAGGTGTGTATCACACTCCCTCTTCTGTAAGGCTGAGCAGTGGGGTTGTTTTACTCTCTGATCTGCAGGTAGGCTTTATTTATTAAAATACAAATGAAATGCCACTATAACAGAGAAGGAGAAGGGGTGACCTCCACAAGGTTTTTAGTTTATATAGACATGGTCAAAATAATTTTATAGGAAAAAAAATGATAATTAAATATACATTTCAGAATCATAAAAAAGGTAGAACCTGACAAGCAGTGATCCAGGAACAGGTAACAACACTCACGAAGAGCCAGCATCCAAGAGCTAATACCTGACATTCCCAGCCATTAGATAAAGTTACTAAACATCCCTGAACCTTGGACTCACCCATGCCCAGACCTGTTTGTCTGGCACCTGTCTGCCTATCTTTTTGAAATTCCTATATGGTCTGTTTAGCAAAGGTAATTGTGGGGGATTGGATTTCTGTAAATTTGGCTGTTAGAACAAAGAGAAAACACTACCATTCTAATGCCTCATGGAAGGTCATTTCATTGCCCGCGCAGGAGGAGGTTACACTGCTGTTGTATTTTGGGAATAAAACTCATTTTGAAGGGAAAAATGCCATGATTTCACAAGATTTTTTGCAGAATTCACAGTGACTTATCCAAAAGACAAGTGTTCCTGCCGTTCTGCTGAACTTATGGGTTCTCCATAAGTTGTACACTTGTAGATCTGTCTATGAATCTGTCTGCTGTACATTTACTGTATAATACTTGTGGCTCCAACAGTGATCAATAGGGGAGGGACCAGCCCATGATGGGTGGGGCCATCCCTGGGCTGGTGTCCCTGGGTTCTTTAAGAAGCAGGCTGAGCAGGCCCATAGGAAGCAAGCCAGTAAGCAGCTCCCCTCCATGGCCTCTGCATCAGCTCCTGCTTCCAGGACCCTGCCTTGTATGAGTTCCTGCCCTGACTTCCTTCAGTGATGAACAGCAATGCTGAAGTGTAAGCCAAATAAACTCTTTTCTCCCCAACTTGCTTTTTGGTCATGGTGTTTTGTCACAGTGATAGAAACCCTAACTAAGAAGGATGCCCAGCTCAGGAATTGAGAGGGGAATGAGAATTGAGCTGAGAACTAGCTTCATGTGCTATTTTAGCAAAGCATCTAGCTGCATTCTGTTCATGTTCTAAGAATTTACATGAGACCAGATGTAAAAATAATGAACTAATTCTGTGACCACATAACACTGAGTCGGTAGAAGGTTATTAGTGGTTACTCTTATGAAGATCTGTAGTTAAAATGAGCAACAAATAGGACAGAAAGTAATCAAAAAATATGCAGCTTAGAGAGGAAAATAACTCTAGGAAGCTTACACTTGAGGCCAGGGCATGTTCTGAGAAAGAGGCTGTATTAAAGAGATGCTGCCTGCTCTTCGCTGGAACAGGAAAAGTTACCTTGAGGGCAAGGCCCCCATCCCAGGCTTGTGGACTGGGTGTGGACAGGGAGCCACATGGCATTTCTGCCCCTGGAAGGTAACTGTCAGGGAAGTTTTCAACCAGCTTGAGCACGTGCAAAGGGCTGGAACCGTGGTCCACAGCAGCCGGCCTCCATCCGCAGCTGGAAGCAGATCTTGTCAGTGCTGTGTCCATGACTCTGATTTTGGAATCATGAAAGATGCAAGACTGTGGGATGGCAGAGCTGTGGGGTATCTGCCAAGGAGTGCTGCATACAGGGGTGGAATCAGAATAAGGAAAAGAGAGGGGTATTGCAGGCGACAATGCTGGCTGGGTGGAGCCACCTAAGCTTTTGAAAATGAGTCTCTAGAAACTGGGCACGAAGCTACAGGATTTGGTGCTTGTCTAGCTGAATTTCAGGCTAGCTTTGGTCCAATCTTTCAATTCACTATGCCTCAATTTCTCCCTTTGGGAATGGAAATATACACTTTACGTCACCATATACTGGGAGTAGACAATTTGGTCTTGTTTGTTTGTTTGTTTGTTTGTTTGTTTGTTTGTTTTTACAGTGTGTCAAAGTTAGGAGATTTTGGACTTTTAAGCACTGTTGGGACTATTAAAGACTACAAGGACTTTTCAGGTTTGGCTAAACATCATGAGAAGGCCATAAACATTTTGTGGCCAGGGAAGGAATGTTGTGGTTTCAATAGGAAGTGTCTCCTGTGTACACTTCTGTTTGAACTCTCGGTCTCCAGCTTGCAGCAGTGTTTAGGAAGATAGGGGACGGAGGAGGTAGAGCCTTGCAGGATGAAGGGTGTCACTGGGGAAAGCTTTGAACTGAATCTAACACAGATGCTCTGGCCCTGAGCCGCATCACCAGCCCAATGAAGATGGCTTTCCACATGAATCTTTTGAGTCATTGGTACTGGTAGGCATGGCTGTTCATGTTTGCAGTCCCAGCATTTGGGGAGGAAGCTGAGGCAGGAGGATTGCCACAAGTTTAGCCCACCCTGGGGTACAGTGTGAGAGTCTATCTCAAAGGACCACCGCCAACAAAAATTCAGTGGCACTTCATCTTTTCTAGGTCATACACATCGGTAAGTAACTAACTTATTAAAGTGTGGCGCTCTTCTCAGAATTCACACGTAAATAGTTTCACAAGATGTTCGGGAAGCCTACAGAACTGTTAAAGATGGCTTGTATTAAATATTCACATACTTGGCTCTCCTACCTCTCTCCCTCCCTCCCTTCCTTGTAGCACCAATTCTAATTGGTATTAGTAATAAAAACCCAGAGTCAAATATAGGGTTTAGTGCTGAGGCTAAGAGAAGCAGAGAGGCCAGTCACTAGACATTTCTTTTACCTCTACCAATGCTCAAACTGAAAGGGTGATCCTGTCCTCAGACTGTATCTCCAGACTCTATCTGTCTTTACCAAACCTCAGACTGCAACTGTCTCCACCAAACCTCAGATTCCCCTTAGCTCCTGTCTCCTTCTGCCTTATATTCCTCTCTCCCCCCAGCCATATCACTCCTGTCTCCACCTCCCTAGTGCTGGGATTAAAGGTGTCTTATCCCAAGTGCTGGGATCATCTTTCCATGATCTCTGTTTCTCTTTTGTACCTATTCAATCTCATGTAGCCCAGGGTGGCCTTGAACTAACAGAGATCTGTCTACCTCTGTCTACCGAGTCTTGTGATTAAAGGTGCATGCCACCACTCCCTGGCCTTTAGTGGCTTCGCTCTGCACTGTGATCTTCAGGCAAGCTTTATTTGTTAAAACATAAACAAAATATCACTACACTTCCTTCTTTCCTTCCTTCCTTTCTTCCTATTTTCCTTCTTTGGCAGGCTTATTTTTGAGGACATGTACCTGTGGCTGTAAATTAACCGACTAACTAAAAATAATATAAAAAATACCATCATATACTTAATGGCAAAGCCAACTAACATGGTTTGTTTGGATTACTGTCTTTTTGCATATTATACACATACTCTCAGCAGACACTGAAAGAAATCTGGGCTGGTCTCTTATGTTTTATAAGAAAGCAGCTGAGCAGAGGAAGCAAGCCAGTAAGCAGCCTCGCTCCATGGTCTCTGCATCGGCTCCTGCCTCGAGGGTCCTCTCCTGTTTGCATTCTTGTTCTGTCTTCCTTCAGTGATGAACAGTGATGTGGAAGCGTAAGCCAAACATATGCTTTCCTCCTCAAGTTGCTTTTAGGTCACGGTGTTTCTTCAAGGCCACTGAAAACCTGAGACATGCAACAACCCAGAATAAAGGAGCCGAGACAAATGGAGACTCCAGTACCTGACCAGAGCTTCCAAAGGGCCTGTGTCGTTTTCATGGGAAATGGCAGGAAGAGTCTTCCAAGATCTGGAAGGGCCCTGGACTCCTGGATTGCTGACACAGTCTCCAAGACAGCCAGTGACAACTCAGAATCACCTTCATAATTAGTTAGCATCCTGCTCTCCTCCTGGAGGGGCTACGGGTATACTATGGAGACCCAGGACTGAGATTGTGTATCAGATGCCTCAGAGGTTCTTATAGTGGGGGGATGTTCCTGATGAGGTAATCTCGGGGAGCCCAGGGACATGCTGTCAGGGGCTAAACATGTCCCCTCAAAATGCAGGTGCTGAAGTCCTTACTCTTCCCCACACAATGTCTTAGGCTTTGGAGACAAGGTCATTAAAGAAGAAGTTACGTTGAAATAAGGGATTCTAATTCAATAGAACTGGTACCCCATTAGAAGGCAGAGAGCCACCCAGACTGGCCACAGAGCTCAGACCTTGTGAAGACATGGTGATAAGATGCCTAAGATAAGCCAAGAGTGGCCTCCAGTATCCAGACACTTTGACCGGAAGCTTTGTGCCTACTGAACTATGAGAAAGTGTCTACTGTTTAGCAAATTCATATGACCACCATCAGAACACCGAGAGGCACCTCTGAGAAGAACAGCCAGAGCCAGCAGACACCTATTTTATTTGAGATTTGGTGTTAGAATAACAGTGTTACTTCATATTAATCCCTTAGTTTCCTCACTAATGAGTTTTAAACAATGCCTTGAAGTCAAAATTACCACCACCGTGTAATGTTCCCATAGCTCAGAGCTCTGGCGGACCATCCACTGAAAGAACACACCTGTATTTAAAGATGGGGGACCACC
>NC_022034.1:26417725-26421679 GCF_000317375.1 Microtus ochrogaster | reverse complement strand
AAGAGTGGGTGTACTTAAAGACAAACATGATGAAATGACAAAGTGAAATGCAACGGGAATCCAACAAAAACCACGACCCCTACCTTACGATTGTGGGATACAGCTCCGCTGTGTAAATGAAAAGGAAGGCTAATGCTGACCCTGTAGCAGTTTTGACAGCCAAAACCGCCGTTGTCTTCAAAGTCTTGTGACTCTGTGGGCACACAAGGGAAATATGACATCATCAAAATGACCCAAAACTTTCTTATTCCACCCATATGTCTTGTAACAACAAAGAGTTTTAATTTTCCTATTTGGATTTATTTTGTAAACTCAAAGACTGCAAAAGCTTTCTATCATGAACCTTCGGGGAAACGGTGCCCTCCCATAACCCTGGAGGGACTGGAAGCCCGTCAGGAAGAAGGCTTTGGGGGAGAGTCACCTGAATGGTACGGATGGCTGGGACCAGCACCAGTCACTGACCCAGCAGATTGGAAGGAGCCCTCAGAGCACAGCGTGCATTTGGGGAAAGCACACCAGGTTTGTAAGTTATCTCCAAACACACCCATTGGCAAGCTCCTTCAGTAGCTCCCACTCCCGGTCTCCGACCCATTCTCTGCCATCTCCAATGGGTTCCACTTCCAGGGTGGCTCATGAGGATGTCCATGGTCTGCCCTCTCCTTTATCTGGTAGGTAGATGCCAAGTACTCTAACCTAAGGGTTCCTGTGTTCAGAATGGTAACCCTGAGGCTGGAGAACTCTTTTGGGTCTTTGTTGTTTTGTTTTGTTTCTACTATTGTAGCCCTTCAAATTTTTATTTGAAACAAGATAGCCCTAGTATCACTTTGGCAGTAAGTAGGTGCCTAAGAGGAAGATGGGAAGAGAAGAAAAGGTAGGGGGGAGGCAGGGGCAGCTCTCCCACTCTTGTGACCTCAGGGCCAGCTCTCCCACCTGCCTCAAAGAGTGATGGGGGCATCTTCCTCCCCCCCCCCCCATGCTGCCACATGATAGATGAGTGATGGGGACAACTTACACTTGGCCCTCTTGCAGAAGGCCTGTGTTTGGTTCCCAGCACCCACACGGCAGCTACATGATGGAGGAGGGTCATATGTCTATCTGTTGCTTTCATTGGTTAATTAATAAAGAAACTGCTTGGCCTGAAAGGTTAAAACATAGGTGAGTGGAGTAGGCAGAACAGAATGCTGGGAAGAAGGGAAGTGAGGCAGACGCCTCAGACAGATGCTATAGCTCTCCTCTCCATGATGGACGCAGGTTAAGATACTTCCCGGTAAGCCACCACCTCGTGGTGCTACACAGATTATTAGAAATGGGTTAACCAAGAAGTGAGAATTAGCCATTAAGAGGCTAGAACTAATGGGCCAAGCAGTGTTTAAAAGAATACAGTTTCTGTGTAATTATTTTGGGTGTAAAGCTAGCTGGGTGGTGGGACGCAGCCCATCGCTCCTACTACAGCTACAACCATTTGTAACTCCAATTCTTGGGAACCAGATGCTGTTTTAGCATCCCAGCACACCAGACATGCGCATAGTACACAGACAAACACACAGACAAAACACCCTTACACAGGAAATACAATAATAATAATAACAATGGCAGTACCGAGTGACTCTTTGGAGCTAAGTAGGACCTTCCTAACTCTGGCTAGCTCATCAGTACACCACACAAACTTCCTCTGAGCACATATATAATTCATATTATGTTACGTCGTAAGGTTTGGGGTGCCTCTAAGACTGCTAGTGTCCCTGTTACTGTGGGCAATATTTGTTAAATGAATTGGTTCCTGTTTTGTTTCTGCTTACCCAGTGCTGGACCACATGCCAAGCAATCATAGTACCACTAAGCTACAGCCCCAATTAGCATGGATAAAAAAATTATTATTTTTACTATGTTGACATTATCTTTGAGGAAGAAATTCTCTTATAGGAAATATATTTAAAGTTGCGAGTTACTGTTTTATTTCTAGAAGTTTCCAGCAATCACTCTCTTTTCTTCCCTACTACTAAGAAATAGGAAATTTTTGAGAATCTGCTAGATCCAAAGGCAGCTGCCCCCAAGTCAGCTCAGCCACCTTTGCAAAGGGATGGATAAAGCTCTCTCACACCGACAGCAACTTCCCTGACTGAGTAGTTTTACTCGTAGTAACTGTGTGCCAATCACTTGGAAGTTCAGTGATATGAAACATTTGGCTCATTTGGCCCTGGTAATTGTTTGACTCATCGGGTCATGCAGATGTCCCCGCGGCTCCTGTATTCGGGTTTCTGACTCTTAGGAAACTGGCCTGTATGTTTAGGCTAGATCCCATAACCCAGACTAAGCCACACCCTCCTGCAGCTCTCTCTGGGACAGAGTTCAAAGTCAGTCTGCGCTGTCCCTTGGCAGCTCTCCAATCCTGGGTCTTGGCTCCCCCATGCTCCTTGGCACATACGTTATTGCTGAACTAGATCACATGATGGGAAACCTCCTGCTACCTCTAGAAGGTTCCGAAAGCCAGCTTTATGCTTTGTTCAGGAGACTGGTCCAGAGATTTCTCGGGGCGGGGTGGGGTGGGGGGGTCAAGAAAGTGCTCTGAAGAGCTGGAGACTCCTCTTGTCTCTCTGTAGCCCATCATTTCTCTCATGGCCACTACCTCTCTTCCTGTCTGTCTCTCTCTCTTCCTCTCTGTCTCTGTCTCTGTCTCTGTCTCTGTCTCTGTCTCTCTCTCTCTCCCTCTCTCTGCCTCACAGCTAATGAAGCCCCTTTCTCCAGAAGTCTCCCCTTCCCTTTAAGGCCCTACCATGTTTAGATGCACATACACTGTCCTGTTTCTATCTAATACCCCACCTCCCACCCTGAAGCCCAGTTACAGCCTTGAGGTTCATCCATTTTAATGGGCCTCATACCTGAATGGGATTCTGTGCCAGCCCCCTCACTTGACTGTGTGGTACTCTGCAGGGAACCACGGGGTTGGCCTGACCTAGCTGCCTTGAGAGGCATGCCTCATGGGTTTTCAGGTTAGAGTCCGTGGCTCTTGGACATCAGGACATCAGTCCTGAGAGACCAGTGTACTCCCTCAGGCAATGAAGCACCCAGGCAGCTTTGTGTTTCTCTGTATGTTCCCTTAGTAGTTGGAAACTTGACAGGACAGTTGGTCTTTGACATTAATCTTGTGTACCCTGTGTGGCTTGCAAAGTTCATCGTATCCTGGCAGCTACAACTGTATTGATCCTGGCAATCGCCATGATGTTCTGTTTCTGAAAAAGGTTTAAAATGTCGATTGCTCTCAGTAAAATTGTCACAGCCTCGGTTATGCTGTGGCCCTTCAACCTGACCTGATTCCAGTTCCTCGCAACCGTATCAGGTGGCGTTGGCCAGGTAAGCAAGTGCGGGCTCTTACAATGCTCTCCTTAGCTTATCGCTGACTGTGTGTCAGCTCTGAGAGGCCTCTGGCCCTAGGCCCCTTCCTCCCTCTCTGATTCACACTTCCTACAAATATGCAGTCATTCCCTCGCCCTCGTCCCTTTTGCTTGGCATTGCATTTACAGAACCTTGGCTCACTGTCTTCATCTCAGGCTGCAGGATTCTTGCTGGACCCGCCCTTGCTGAGTGTCTCAGTGAACGGTGTCGAGCGCCATTCGGTGGCCAGAGGGGAGAATGACTCAGTTGGCAGAGGGCTTGCTGGGCATGCGTGAGGCCCTAGGGGTCAGTCTCAAGCACTAGATACATCTGGGCATGATGGTGTAAGCCTGCAATCCTGAGACAGGAGGGTGAGGAGTTCAAGGTCACCCTTGGCTCTATACTGAGTCTGAGGCCAGCCTGAGCCACAGGAAACCAACTTCCAGAGTCCCTGGCAGGTGGAATCAACCTCTCTCCCAGGAAACTGTCGCACTTCTAAAATACCATAGGCACCCTCTTTAGTGTGGGGGTTCAAACACAGTGTTTATATGAAGACAAAGAATGTGTTGGTTACTTACCCCT
>NC_022034.1:26393861-26416800 GCF_000317375.1 Microtus ochrogaster | reverse complement strand
AAAAAAAAGAATGTGTTGGTTTTTTTTTTTAAGAAGACACCTTTAAATACTATCTATTTCTTCTGTCTACGTGGCTGAATTGATCTTCACACTTAAAAACACTAGAAGTCTTTCCGTGAAACTGCCACAGCCATTCCGTAAAACAGAGTGACTCACCGAGGGCGTGGCCACGAACACGACACTGATGAAGGAGGCCAGCAAAAGGAAGGAGACCACGGTGTATCTTCTTCCCAGCCTATCCAAGGAGATGCATATAAAGAAGTAGACGGGAATTTCCAAAGCACCTGTCATCGAACAGAAGAGCGTGTGTGAGACTGCTGCCCAGACATGCGGTCACCCCCACATGGGTCCACCACCCAGCAGGAGCCGGCAGCTCACTCCCTGACTCCCGGCACTAATGAGCCTTGGCACAATGTCTAATGTTCTTCCTCGCTTGGGCAAAACAAAGTCTTTCCTGTGAAACCACTAGGCTGACAAAATCCACCAGCGCCTTTTACAAGCCCTGTCCTAGGAGCTGAGCTTGCTAGGACCCTGTGTGATGCCCAGAGACAACTTAGTTCAACCACCCTGACTCCTGCCATCAGTCTCTGCTCTCAAAAGTAACACAAGGCCAGTTTTACATAGTTATTGTCATGAGATGGGTGAAATCAAACCAGTCCACCATAGATAAACACTTCGACAGCTCTCCTCGTCTGAAAAGAACGTGGGTTGGCATTACATTACAGCCAGTTGGTCATAATAGAGGTCAAGACGCTTCCTCCTTTCCATTTTAAACACTGCTGTCTCTCACTTCAAAACTATTTTTTTGTGGAACAATAAACTTCTAAACTTAAAAAAAAAGTGATTTAAATTTTTGGCAAAATTAAAGCAGTAAGCTACTAACTTAACTAAAGTAAGAACTGAATACATTAATAGCAACTATTTCATATATATAATATATATGTTATATATAAACATTTTTTAAGATAGGGTCTCATGCATCTCCAGGTTAGCCTCAAACTCACTGTTTAGCCAAGGACAAGGATGACCTTGATTCCCTGACTTCACCCCCTGAGTGATGGAATTACAGGTGCAAACTACCAGACCCTTACTGATGTAAGGCTGGGCACAGAACCCAAGGGCTCCAAGTATGCGAGGTAAGGACTCCACCAACTGAGCTATAACCCGAATCCCCATTTATTAGATTTTAAACCTAAGATAAAGCCGTTTAAAATCTAATAATCTCCTTGCAGCAGGGTCTTTCTCTCTGATCTCTCTTTACTTGGCTAGAATGGAAAAAAAAAAAAAAGCCTGAGTCCATAAACGTATAGATCCATCCATGCAAAAATCCCTTACCTTATAGGACCAAAGCTTGCCTCTTAGATCCAAAGCGTGAAACTCTTGGATACGGCTGTACCACAAAGCTTCCTAACCCCTCCATGGACACTGCACTCCCCCTGCCTCTGCTGCGGTTTGCTGCCATTTCAGAAAAGCTACATCATTTCTCAAACTGATGGACAGAATGGGGTGGGCTTTTCTTTTTCTTTCTTTCTTTTTTTGTTTTGTTTTTCCAAGACAAGGTTTCTCTGTAGTTTTGGAGCCTGTCCTGGAACTAGCTCTTGTAGACCAGGCTGGCCTCAAATTCACAGAGATCCGCTTGCCTCTGCCTCCCGAGTGCTGGGATTAAAGGCGTGTGCCGCCGCCACCACCACCAAGCTTGGTGGGCTTTTCTTACATTGCCCAAAAACATGTGCTTCTTAAAATAATTTTTCTCATAATTCTTGCTGAAAAATAATAAACAAAATAGACATGTCATCAGGGTACTTGGATGGGAAAGTATGATGTCTATGTATAAAAATGTAAAAGCAATATTTTTCTGAGGATAATATAAAATGCAGCAGCCCACACAGAAACAACCAGTGCAGACCAGATGGAGAAACACAAATTTCTAACGTCTGTCTATGTCTTCCCACCCTGTCCTTTAGCTAACATTTGGCTATCCTTGGAGCTACAATCTGCCCTATCTAAATCATTCTAGCTTTTACTAAAATAGACAGGGCAATAGTAATAGTTGCTTGTAATGGAGTTCTTTTTACAAATTAAGGGCATATGGATGGCCTCAAGGCATATGATATCAAAAGAAACCCAGAACAGTGGGTAGTAAAAGATGTCTTCAAGCCAAGCCACAGAGCATTTGTATGCATGTAGGTTGAGACGCAAAGAAAGTGGGCTGAGTCTGTTCAAGCCAAACATTCTCGACTTTTTCTCTGGAAAGAACTACAAGTTAGGGATGAAGAAAGCAAGTCAGGAAGGAAAACGAGGAATTAAAAAAAAAAAAAAGAGGAACTGAGCCCTTGTTACTCGTCCTTTTTTCCAGGCAAATATGACTCTCATCCTAAAGTATAATGACACTGAAAGATATCACACTAATGCGGCCACTGGTGTTGTTCTTTCAACACCGGGGCTTCGGAAGATAATCAAAACATGGCAGAAACGTGACTTGCGTGGCCGTCAGGAACATCTGTTTCCCACTCACCCACGACGAAGAGGTACAGGTGCTGATCTTCCTTTTTCCAGATAGCCTCCATGAAAAATATGTAGTATCCGAAATTTGCTGTGAACCAAACCAGCCAAACAACGAGGGTCCTTTTTGCGACATCCCAGTCACGGAACAGATCTGCCAGGCTGAGTTTCCGGAAGCCTGGACAGCTTTCATCACAGGAACTACTCATGTCCAGTGATAAAAGTTCTGCCAGGTCACAGGGGCGGGATTTATTCCACACGGCCATGGCATTGATGACCCCTTGAGCTTCTTTGTATCTTCCCTCTGAGATCAGCCAAAGAGGGGTCTCTGGGAGCATCCAGCAACACAGGATGAAAGGGGCAGTCGCTGTGCACAGGATGATCTGATAAAGCCACCAGGCGTTGACCAAGGAGCTTACCAAAGCCACCAGCATTACGCCAATGGCAAAGAAGGTGTTCAGATGCATGGATGCCCATGTGCGAGACTTCTTGCCAATGAACTCCATCACATAGACAAAGGCCACCCCAAAATAGCCACTGGCAGCCTGAGAGGCAAGGAGACAGTAATTAGGGTACAGTTGAGTTCTTCGCAAACCCATTTTAGAAAGAAATACCTCTCTTCTTTATGCGCATCCCTCGCTACCTCATTAGCAAACTTGAAAGGCTATTTATGATAAACGTATTAAATGCCACATTGTTTAATAAGAGCTCCAGTATAAGACAGACTTATTTCTCAGTTTCTTCTGAGAGCACGTACCAATGTATCAGTATGCCGTTGTTATACGCTAATCTTAAAACAGGGACAAGATTTTATGAGGACTCGTGGGAGGGAAAGTAGACTCGGTTAAAGCTTTATTTTGATAGGCAACAACAGTAAGCAAACTGGACTTGATCAAAGTCAAGACTTCTGGACTTCAAAAAAAAAAATACTACCAATACTGCCAACAGAGTAAAAAGGCCTACTACAGAATTAGAGAGAAATACATATGTCTGGTAAAAGATTTTACAGAGAACTCCTACAGCAAAACAGAGCACTCAGAAGACCAATTCAGTTCAAAAACAGACAAACGACTTTTGAGTGGGCATTTCACAAAAGCTATCTAGGTGGCCGAAAGCACATATTTGACATCACTGTTAAATAGATGCAGGCCAGAGCTGTGGTGACACCGGGCCCAGGGGCTGGAGAAATGGCTCCGTGGTTGAGAGCACTGGCTGCCCTCTCAGAGGACTGGGGTTTGACTCCCTCTATCCACATGGCAGCTCACAAGCATCCAGTTTGAGGGGATCTAATGCTCTCTTCTGGCCTCTGAGGGCGTTGTACACATGTGGTACACAGACATACAAAACATCCATACACATAAAATAAAAATAAATATTTTTCAGAGGTACCTACTAAAAAAACAAGAAAGAAATGCAAGGGATGTAGAAAAATTGGAATCATTGTGCGCCGTTGATAGGAATGTAAAATGGCCTCTGTGGAAGGCAGTACGGCAATTCCTTAAAAAAATTAAAGATATTACAAGATCCCATAATCCCACTCCTTAGTATATAACTCCCTACAATAAATGAAAGGGAAGCAAGATCCTAGAGAAGTGTTCACACACCCATGTCACCAGCGACAAATTCACAGTGGCTGAAATACAGAAGCAATCCGGATGTCTATCCTCAGATGAATACACACATCTGTGGATATACAGAGAACCGCTGGGCAGTCTTAAATGCAAATTAAACCTGGTTTATATTAGAGACGAATTAACTCGGAGGATACTGCACAAGTGAAACAAGGAGAGCTACAAAAGAACAAAAGTTATCCTGTACCCTGGAGATAGTGTCTAGTAGCCTGCATCGCAAAGACAAAACGTCGTGCTTAGGAATGAATCACTGTTTAATGGCCAAAGAGTTTTGATCTTGAAAGGACAACCTTACTTAGATATAACTTACCTCAATAAAGACTTGCTAATTTTTTTTATTTTGAAAATAACGTTGTTTTGCCTTTGTTTTGTTTATCACTACATAGCCCAGGTTAGCCTCCAACTTGTGATCTTCCTACCTAGTGCTGAGAGTATAGCCTGCACTACCACCCCTGGCTAAAATATGCCTAACTTTAATTTAACAAAACTCAGATTAGAAAAGCAGTGTTCTCCGTGTTCTTGGGATGAACAAAGATCGAATCAAATGATCAGTTCTAGATGGTCACGGAGTCGTATGCCTTTCATGGGGAGGCAGAGAGAGGCGGCTCTCTGAATTCAAGGCCAGCTAGGCCTGCAGAGTAAGCCTCTGTGGCAGAAAAATTACAAAACAAATTATTAGTAAGGTTGCAGAGGTGAATTTTTCTTATAGTTATTTCATGTTGGACTGTAACAACAAAAAGTAAAATTAATGGAATTGCTAGGATTTTGGTTTGGTTTGGGTTTGGGTTTTTAGGGGTAGAAAAGACTTCATTTCGCTTACAATTCAAGGTTCCAGTCTATTTTTACAGGACAATCAAGGTACAGGAACTTCAAACAGCTAACCACGTCTCCTCCAGCCAGGAGCGGAGGGAAATGAACGCAAGTGTGCATTGCTTGCTGTCAGTTTTAATTGTCAAATGGACACAACCTAGCATCACATGGGAAGAGGGTCTCAGTGAGGGATTCTCTGGAGTAGGCTGGCCTGCAGACATGCCTGGCAGATTATCTCGATTACGTCCATCGACATGGGAAGACCCAGCCTAAAAGTGGGCAGCATCTCTCCCCCAGCTCGTGGACTGGACTCAGTCGAAGAGGAGCAGGAAAACTAAGACATGTAAGTATCGCTCTCGTTATTGCTGCTGTTTTATGTACATGGGTATTCTGCCTGTCTGTATGTCTGTGAGCCAAAGTGCATAAAATGGTGGGCTCTAATCTGAAATCGTAAGCTAAATAAATCCTTTCTTCCTTAAAGCTGCTTTGGGGCAGGAGGCATTTCTTCACAGCAATAAAGATGAAGCTAGAACAGATATTGATTTATTGCCAAATTCTCCTAGAGCAGCACTGATTTTCCCAAAGGTCCCTCCTCATCCTCTAGTGCGAGAATTTCATGCATAGGTTCCATATAATTGTTCCTCTCCCCCTCCAGCCCTTCCCATGCCCCCTCTCAAATTTATGATCTTGTCTTCAATTATTGTTTTACAGACACACACACACGCATGCATGGACACATGCACACACACACACACACACACACACAATCTGCTGAGTTAATTGATGTTGCTGGTATCCATATGTGCTTAAGGCCCAGGGAGGCTCATCCTTAAAGAGCACGGTCGTCCCCCCCATCCCCCGCCCCTCAGTAGCCATTTATTTCCTTCATTCATTCATCTAGGGATGGGTGCCTGGGCTATTTCCATCCACAGTGCAATGTCAACTGCTGCTGTCATTGTGCAAGACCTTTTAGGTGACCAGGCTGTCAAGGTTTCGTGGGTCTGTCATTGTGCAAGACTGTTTAGGTGACCAGGCTGTCAAGGTTTTGTGGGTACACCTCCCCGTTGGGTAGAGAAGACTATCTCAAAGCCGACTTCCCTGTCCTCTGGCTCTTCCAGGCTTTCTGCCCCTCTTTGGTGATATTCCCTGATGGTGTTGTAGGTGTATCAGGTATTGTTAGGCACTCCGTGGTCGGTTGTTTTCTACATTGTGACCAGGAGGGGTGTGTCTGTGGTGGTCTGTATCTGCTGCAGGGAGAGGCTTCTTTGATGGGGTGAGAGACACACAGACTTATGGGTATGAGGATCAGTGCTAGAACACAGTTAGGGGCTATGTTGGGCTAGGAAAATGGTGGCAGCAGAGTCTCCTGAAGGGTTGAAAATTCCACCAGCCATAGGAGGTTGGCTAGACCCACAGTATGAGCTGAGTTATCTCACTGACCCGAGACATTTACAGTTTGTGTGCTTTCGTGTGCAAATTTTATTTATTTGACATAAAAGAATTGTGTGCTCGGTCAGGCAATGGTGGCACATGCCTTTAATCCCAGCACTCGGGAAGCAGAGGCAGGAGGATCTCTGAGTTCAAGGCCAGCCCGGTCTACAAAATGAGTTCCGGGAAAGCCAGGGCTGTCACACAGAGAAACCCTGTCTCGAGACCAAAAACCAATGTGCACTCATGCTCACATAATACATAATTTTAAAAATAAAATCAATTAGAAAAAAATCAGTGCTGCTACTCCAGGAAACCTGTCTAGAATTTCAGCCAGCGTGGAAAAGTATCTCTGCTCCCTGACATACTTCCGAGGACAGTACCATGCAGCCACCTGCCCCTTGTCAGCTTCTGTCTCTGTGGGTACTCACACTCCATCCCACCGAGTCCATCGGCAACCCAATGAGACGGGCTTAATCATCTAATGTGTATAGACTATAAACTGTGGCTCAGAGGGACTAACCTGTGCTCAGAAGGGCAAAGCAGTCAAATCCACACCTACGTACAGCTCTCCCCTGTTCTCCATAACCAGCACAGGCTTCCTGTCTCCTCTTCATTCTGAGGTCATTACATGAATGACTTTGAGTACCCTTCACCTGTCTGGTGTGTGCACACAGGTTCCAACTAGACCAAGACACTCACTTAGGAATTAAATATTGCTTTCTTAACACGGGCCATGTGCCAAGCAGAATCAAAAACAGATTTACTCCTGAATAAGGAACAACATTTTTCATGAGTGCCATTCTAAACAGAAGATATTAATATCCACAGAAAGTCTTCCGCAGTGGATGAAGATTGGTTGGCCCATGATCTCCTTCAGTAGATTCTTAACAGAAAAATAAACCTAAAGGCGTTAAGTTTAGTATTCAATAAGCACAACTCACCATGGTAAGGAGAAAGCGTACCGCCATGAAGCTGAAATAATCTAATATAAAGATGGACGCTGTTCCAAAAAAGAACACAGCGATGCTCGTGCACCACAGAACCGTCCTTCTTCCGAATCTGAAAAAACGAGAGCACAGTGGGAGTGCCGGCGTGGCTGTCACAGTCTGAGCTGTCCCTGAAAGACGAGCATTGACATCTTGCGTTTCATTTCTGTTCGCCGTTTGTTTTGAACAAATCTTGAGTCAGCACGCATCTTAAGACCGGCCTTTTGGCGGAGAGGCCTCCAGCTAAGCTGCTGAGATGCACATGGAACTACTCTGGGCCTTGCACTTAGGACCAAGGGAAATTTCGCCCCTTCCCAGCCCTCTACCCTGTGTGTTTTCTCTGTTAGCTGCCAATCAAGGCTACAGCAGCTAACCCCCTTAAAACCTGGTCCCTGGGGCCTGAGGGATGGCTCCGTGGTTAAGAGCTCTGGCTGCTCTTGGGGGGGACCTGGATTCACCTCCCAGGACCTGCATGGTCGTTCACAGCTGTTGGTAACTCCAGTCCCAGGACACCGGACACCCTCTTCTGGGCTCTGTGGCACCACAAATGCATGCTGTGCATAGACTCATGCAGGTGAAACACTCATACAGAGAAAATTAAAATAAATAAATCTTTCCAAACAAAACTGACATCTTGCTAGCTTCTACTCCTGAGTGGTATTATAACTGGGAGAGGGATTTTGGGGGGTGAAAAAGAAAAAACCTGACATTTCCATATGATTCAAATACCTTAAAATAAAGCATTCCCAGGTAAACATGAGGCTTTTAGTAGATTTGCAAAGTTGGACAACTACAGTTTTCTGTTTTAGTCTGAGACCTATACATCATCTCCCCAGATGTGACCTGAGGAACCCACTTCCCATTCCCTGTGTGCCTAGGAGACACCAAACCCATTCCCTGTCTGCCAAGCCTTTGGAAACCACCAATCCATTTTCTCTCATTTGTTGTTTTGGGAAATTTCATATAAATGGAGTAAACAATATGTGGCCTTTGTCTGTTCTCTTTTACTCGGTGTCATGGTCTCCTGATTCACCTGTCACAGCATGACTCAGCTCCTCACTCCTTTGTCGGCATGACTCAGCACTTCACTCCTTTTTCACAGCTCAGTAATATTTCATTGGGTTTTCTACCCCTCAGGGATCGCACACTTAACTCTTTCAATGCTGTCCTGAGCATTCAAGACCAAGATTTTGAGAGGACTTTGTTTTTACCACTCCATCTGACTTTTTTATAGCACTGCCAAACTGTTTTCCAAGATGACTGCCCTGGTTTTCCTGCCCTGCCAGCAGCATGAGTCACAGTTCTTCACACCCTCACTGATGCCTGTGGGTTCCCTGTAGCCACACCAGTGAGTATGAACCAATATCTCACCATGGCCTCAAGTTACATTTTTCTAATGGTTCACAATGTCGAGAACCTTCTCAAGAGTCAATTGGCCATCTGCACTTATTCTTAGAGAGACATCAATCAGAGTCCTTGCATGGCTTTAAATTAATTTTTTATGTTGAATTTTAAGAGTTATATATACTTTCCTAGTGTGGTGGCACATATCTCTAATCTCAGTACTCAGAAGACAGAGGCATGTGGATCTCTGTGAGTTTGAAGCCAGCCTGGTCTATATAATGTATTCCAAGACAGCCAGGGCTGTGTTTCAAACCCACCACCCAAGAAAAGAATTATCTATATTTTGGATACAAAATCCTTGGCAGATATATTGTTTGAAAATTGACTTTTGCCTATGTGTGATGTTGGCAAATCATTTTAAGAAAATGGATATAAATATGGATTACATATTCCGGCCAGTAGGTTTCCTTGAGACAGCCAATGAAGTGCAAACCGACAGGAAACTGGCATGGCCATGGCCTTTGTCTTAGTTAAGGGTTCTACTGCTTTTGATGTAACACCATAACTCAAAGCAAGCTGGGAGGAAAGGGTTTATATAGCTCCTCCTCTCACATCACCGGAAGTCAGGGCAGGAACTCCAGCATGACTAGAACCTGGAAACAGAGCTGCTGCAGTGGCCATGGAGGGGTGCTACTAACTGACTTGCTCCTCATGGCTTTCCCAGAGATGGCACTACCCACAATGGGCTGGGCCCTCCCTCATCAGTCACCGATTAAGAAAATGTCCTACAGTCGGATCGACATTATGAAGGCATTTTCTCAACTGAGGTTCCTTCCCTTTAGATAACTGTAGCTTATGTCAAGCTGAAATACAACTAGCCAGGACAATCGACCCCTTGCCAACTTGACACACAAACTCATCACTGTTAAGCCACAACCTTTCCTTTCTTGTCTGTCCCCAAGATCTCATATTAGTATGTATATCACAATATAAAATATTCCAAAAAATTCAGTCTCTTTAAAATCCAAAGCCTTTTAAAATTCAAAGTCGCTCAGCTGTGAGCTCCTGTAAAATCAAAAGTAAGTGTTTCAAGAGGGAAGAGCCAGAAGACAGTCATAATCAAATCAAAGCAACCGCAAACTCCAAGAGAAACTCAAATGTCAAATGACGGGGGTTCTGGCCTCCTCCAGGGAGCCTGAGTCATTTCTCCAGCTCCACCCTCTGCAGCACACACTGCCTGCCTTCCAGGCTCCACCTGACTCCGTTCCACCGCTGCTGCTCTTCCTGGTGGCCATCCCATGATGCTGGGTCTTCTGTAGCAACTAGGCTGCAGGCTCACCAAATAGCCTCTCATAGGCTCTCTTCATGGTGACAAGCCTCATCTTCTCTGCATGACCCCTTCAGTCCTGGGCCTTCAGCTGCCACCGAGGCGGCACCTTCACCAGTGGCCTCTCCTGGCCTCTCCCCCTGCTGAGCCTCAGGACCCCTTCGTGCCTTCAAAACCAGCACTACCAAGTTTTGCTGCCAGCACAAGGTACAACCTTGGCCGCGTCTGGAACACAGCTTCTGTGTGCTGACTCTCAGGAAACACTTTACAGATTTTACCTCAAAGATGCTGGTCTCTTTGTAACCTCTGTTAATTCCTCAGCTCCAGCTGACCAGCAGCGAGCATCCCAGCAAAGCAAAGGTTTCACTTTAGTGGTTCTGGTTGTTAATTACAGCTGGCTTTTTAGCCACGGCTAATCAGAACCACGGAATCCTAATTCAAAATAACAAAAGGCCCCAGTAGAGTATTTGAACTTTGAACTTTCCTCTGAAAGGTCACAAGCCAAACCTCCATCCTCTGCACTGCCCTCAACATTCTTATCTTCCAAGGTCCCACAGAACAGTTCATCAAGCATTGAACACTCAATGGCTTTTCTATCCTAAAGTTCCAAAGTCCTTCTGCAATCGGACCAAAAATGTGGTCAGGTCTGTTATAGTAATATTCCACAATCTTGGTGCCAATTTGTCTTAGTTAGAGTGTCTATTGTTATAATGAAACACCATGACCAAAAAGCAAGTTGAGGAGGAAAGGGTTTATCCAGCTCACACCTCCACAGCACAGTTCATCATTACACAACAAGAACTCAAGCAGGGCAGGATCCTGGAGGCAGGAGCTGATGCAGAGGCCATGGAGGAGTGCTGCTTACTGGCTTGATCCCCGTGGCTTGCTCAGCCTGCGTTTTATAGAAGCCAGGACCACAGCCCAGGGGTGGTACCACCACAGTAAGCTGGGCCTTCCCCTATCAATCACTAAGAAAATGCCCTACAGCCAGATCTTACGGAGGCATTTTCTCAGCTGAGGATCCCTCCTTTCAGCTGACTGTAGCTTGTGCAGAAAGCTTGTCTGCACAGCTTTCCTCGGGCTCCTCGGTGTCCACACACATCAGTAGGAACAACTGGCCAGAGTCATGGGTGGGGTGCTTCCCAGTGCTGTCTGAGACCTGAACGCCACTGAAAAGAATTGTTTGCTGCTGCTGGGAAGCCCTTCCACCATGCAGATGTCTTCACTCTGCAGGAGCACAGCCACCTCTGAATGACCACAGACCATCAAAGAGGACGGCCCTCAGCTTCCTGTCCTGCCCACCTGCCTACACAGTCAGCACCTTCCACCTCCTCCTAGCCCCGATCTACCTGGTTCTTCTTTTCCTTCTCTTCTAGCCCCTTCCTTCCAGTTTGAATCTCATCACCCTGAATGATAACCTTCTCTCGAACCCAAGGCATCTTCAGTTACCTTGCATTTACTTCGTCATCAGTAACAGAGGGACCACACCACTGACTGCTACCTATCTTCATATCTTCCAGCCTTAGTTACCCTCCCCACTCTACAGGTGGTATTAATTTTGAATATCCCATCCCTATCCTTTCCATAATCCAGACACAGTGCACACTGTTGAAAGTATCCAGACATGCCCTTCTCTCTCTCTCTCTCTCTCTCTCTCTCTCTCTGGGTATTTTCTGGCAACATCACCTGCTACCCAGGCTTCTAAACCTTAACACACACACACACACACACACACACATACACACCAGCCTCCCCTGTTCCCTGCATATTCACCACTATATCATTTCAGTTTCAAAATGCCTTCCAGCGGCTGGAGAGATGGCTCAGAGGTTAAGAGCATTGCCTGCTCTTCCAAAGGTCCTGAGTTCAATACCCAGCAACCACATGGTGGCTCACAACCTCTGTAATGGGGTCTGGTGCCCTCTTCTGGCCTGCAGGCATACAAGCAGACAGAATATTATATACATAATAAATAAATAAATATTTGAAAAACAAAAAACAAAAAAAAATTGCCTCCCAGAAATGCCTTCGTCTTTCCCTGTCCACTTCCCCTGCTTTCTCTCAACCCTCCGTTGCTTACGTCGCTGATTCCAGCTGGTCTCTCTCGCCTCACACCATGGCACCACCCACATCTCTAGAAAGTAAACTCTGCTGGCCCTGCTTCTGTATCTGGTCGTTTCCATATCCACCTGTTTCTTCTGCCATCCAAACCTTCCTTGTATCTACCAGACAGAAAGGAAAGAACTCGATTTGCTTTGAGTTCACATCCTTCGTTCTCTGATGCGGGATTTTAGGCATCCATTATATGGAGCAAAGGAATTTCAGCACATTTACTCGGTGCACAGACTGCATCTGCTTGAAATATGTTTTGTTTCAGCCTCGAGCGCTGAGCACATTTCAACAGAAAATGCCGAGAAGATAATTTGTACACCCATCTGCCAGATGAGAACAGCAATACTCAGCACCTATGAGCGTTCACAGGAACAGGAATGGCCCTGGCCACAACAGAGCCCCGACATTTCTCTCTAGCCGGATTTCACAGCTGTCTTAGGCTGCTATTCCCTAGAGCCAAGGGTTGCTGATCTAAGCTGCTGTCTCTAAGTCCCCAGGGCCCAAATCACGCTTGTAAACTCACAGCTGCGAAGACCAAATATCCATCTCTGTTTTGGCAGAGGCACATAAGGCATGCAGCAGGGTCTGTAGCTCCAAGACGAAGTTTGCTTTATTTTAGAGTTCTACATTTATTTTAGTGTGGATACTTAAAAATATGACTATTCTGTGTTTTGCAAGATGGTATGGCCTCCAAAATTAGTGGTGAAATACAATCCCCAAAAATGCTCGAAATGATCATGTCATGAAGACTCCGTCCTCCTTATAAAAGGGCTCAAGACTGACGGGACAATTCTCCAGTCCTCACGTTCCTTCTTCTCTTTGAGGACACTGTATCTCTGGAGGCTTCAGCGACAAGACACCATCTTGGAAGCAGAGAGCAGTCCTCGTGTTGCTGACACTTTTATCTCAAACATCCCAGTCCCCAGAGTGAGAAATGAATCCCTGCTGTTAATAAATTACTAGTATGTGGCATTCTTGCTAAGGCAGCACAAAGAGATTACAACAAACCAGGCAGCCAGATTTTCACATTTATGGATATTAGGACCTAAGGCCAGGCTAGCTCTCTTTAAAATCAAGTCTATTTAAGGGGAAAATAAACAAAGAAATAGCCATTATCCATCAAGTGGCTGTATGTCCCAAGTAGTTTCTTCTGTATGTCTCATTTCAAGAAAGCTTCAGGGGGAATAAGTGGGGCGGGGAGGCGGGGGGCTCAGTTTACAAACTAGGATTCTGAAACAGGTGAGCGAGTCAGATTTCCCAGCAAGCTCAGCTGATCGGCAGCACAAGCAGCATCCATGCCCAGACAGGCTGCTCAGTGAGTCATCTTAACACGGTGCTGCTCTGCACTCCCAAGTGAAGGGCCATCAGGAGGGTGCACTTTAGATAGGGTGTTTGAAAAGACCTGGAGCTTTGGACATGATGCTCTGTCCCACCAGGAAACCCAGACAGAAAACTGAATCCTACACCGTGCAACAGTGCTTAATATTTCATTTTTACCTGTCAGAAAGGTAGCCAAAAATAATTGATCCCAGCAGCATGCCAAATATAAACAAGGGCTGGATCATGTATGCATACCATTTCCGTTCGCAGACCAGGTTCAAGTTTTCCACCACAGAATTTCTCCATTTGCTTTGGTCATACACATAGCCATCAGAGCAAGGGCTGTCGAGCCCATAGCCACTGGACTCGTGATTCACGTGTGACTTGTTCTCCCTCCAGGTCCTGCTGCATCTTGTGAGCTCCCAGATCTGCCCATCCTGCAATTCCACAGTAATGTGATCTTTCTGGTCTGGGGACCTCAGGGCCAGTACGTCCTCCAAACTCCAAGCAGATAAGTTATGAAAAACAGCCCTCAGAATCTTGCCTGGGGGCCTGCAGGCATGCTCGGGGATACTCGACATGAACACAGAAGCCAAGTAGTGCATGCCACAGGAGATGTTCTGGTAGGCACATATCATATACAGGATTATTTGGAACCTGTAAAAAAAAGAGAGGGCTGGTTGTTATAGCTGGCCTATGGACGGGACAAGGACACAAGTAAGTATGGAGGGACTCCATCTGGTCAACCTTAATGCACGTATACACGTATGGATGGGTAAATACAAAAATAATTGTAGGTGCTTCTCTCTCATACAAGGGAAATATGTATTACATATGTATATATTTCAAGCAATGCACTAAATTCTAGTTACACTCTCACCTCATTATGTCATTCCAACACACAAGCTTGCTAACTAGCTCGAGTTTATGGACCAATCAACCTTTGTCCATAATAAGTCACGGAAAAGATTGGAAAGCCAATTTAACTTTAAAAAACTTCATATGTACTAATTTTTCTAAACCAAACTGAAAGACCCCCGGAGTGGGGAAGACTCTCACTCAAGTCTCGGGATAACACGACCACCCCCCACAACTCACAAGAGACCGTCCTTGCTGCAATCACACGAGGTTTATTGACAGGATGGGAACCAGTGCACTGGGGCCGAAACTCATTTCCCATGCAGGGGTAGAGGAGTTTGACCCCGAGTAGCTGGGAGAAGGGGTATTTAAGGAAAGAAACCATAACCCAATAACCCAAAGGGGGTAGGGAGGGTGTCACTGGAAAATTCCGAAAATACCAGGGATAATCACAAGGGGGTAACTCCCTGTTTCTCAAGATGATTCTCAAGATTATAATCTAACTTTATGGTCAGCTAGTTCCTGGAACAGAGTCACTGAACCGGCTAACCTAGAGTTTTGGTTCTTCTCTCCCTGCTAGATTTTTTTTTTTTTTTTGGCTCTACTCTTTCTGCTAGAGGGGTCTGAATTTATCCAGGTCTTTCAAAACTTGAGCGTATCTCTACTTTTCAACCTGTGATTCAAGCACTGGGTGTCACCATTTACCCTTGAAGGTAATAAAGCCTGCTCGCACTGAGACCAGAGATCAACATCCATGGCCCCACATTTAAGTTTGTTCATTCTGCCTCTAACCACAGAACGTTGTGGAGGCCCGAAAATGTGATCCTATTTCCACACTGACCAAAGGTCAGAGTTCGGACTTGCCTCTAGTTTTTTCAAGGTTATTTATTATGCTTCTACCTCAAACAAAGGTACCGCCTAGACACACCAGAACACCAGAGAGTTCCGCTCTCTCAAGGTGTGGCAAGACCTTGTGCTCCAGGAATAGAGAAGTAGATTGTTCCTACCTCAAACAAGACTTTAAGGATCCAACTAAGTTCCAGTTCCCTTTATAAAGATAACTTGGGATTCTACCCCAGGGGGTGGTTTGCCTACAGTTTTGGTCTAGGGTGTAAGCAAGACTTGTTTTTTTTTTTTTTTTCCTAGAAACAGAATGTTTAACTATGAATGTAGCCCTCGACTTTCAACTTGTCTGTTCATTTACTTGTATCATGGTAATGCAGTCTTTCATCTTACTCCTACCTTCTAGGGTCAGGGATATTTTAAGCAGTTGGAAATTAAACGCGGATGAATTTTCAGTACTCACTGGAGTTCCCTCCTGATACTATCCTATATGTTTCTCAGTTTTATTATTTTCATTCACATCTTCATGTTCTTTACTATATTTCTAATCCCCAAGCCTTTACCCTGGAGAGCTGTTCCCCAACAGAACATTGACAGCTTAACTGTTTCTCAGTGAGTGGATGGTTAAGTTACAGCGGCAGGCACTGACTGCCTGGGGGATGCAGACTCTGGGCTTGAAATGCAAAGAGAGCCGTGAGCAGTGTACCTGTTACTGTTTTTGCCAACTTGACACAAGAGTCATTTGAAAAGAGGGAATCTCAATGGAGAAAATGCTTCCAACGGATTTGCCTGTAGGCACATCTATTTGGTGGGTTTTCTTGATTTGGGAGGACCTACCTCACTGTGGGCAGTGCCATCCCTGGACTGGTGGTCCTGGGGTGTGTAAGAAAGCAGACCAGGCAAGTCATGAGGAGCAAGCCAGTAAGCCATCTCTCCATAGCCTCTGCATCAGCTCCTGCCTCAGAGTTCCAGCCTTGAGTTCTTGGCTTCCCTCAGTGGACTATGACCCAAGCAAGATATTTAAGCCCAATAAAGCTGTTCCTCCCCAGGCTGGTTTTGGTCAGTATTTTTATCATAACAATAAGAGAAAACTATGTATGCTGTTTACCTGAGACCTTTGGGCTTGTATCTAACCAGTCTCATCCTATTGGAGTGGCTCCACCTGAGACATACTCCACATCTGTCTCAACAGAGATTTACATGGTGCTCTCCCTAGCAACACCCACTGAGTCAAGAGGGGAAATCGGGGCTTGTCACATAGTGTGTTCCCTAGTTTTCTGTAGGAAACTAAACAGTCACATACAGCCTCCTCTTCTTTCTGTAAATAATAAGGATATGCCACCCTAGAAAGATTTATACTGCCCTGTTTTATGTGACCATTAAACATAAATTTAGTGGAATCAGAGATGGTTCCATTGGTAAAGTAACATGCCACACAAGCTGAAGGACCTGTAGGCAAAGACTGCTCATTTGTTTCCCAGCTACCCAGACCCAAAATAACCACACAGAAACTGTATTGACTGCAATATTATTTGGCCAATAGCTTAAGCGTATTTCTAGCTCGCTCTTACATCTTAAATTAACCCATGTCTATTATTTTATATTTTACCACGAGGCTCATGGTTTACCAGTATCATTCCAGGGCATCTGTCTCCTTTGGCAGCTACATGGCATCTCCATGACTCCACCTTCTTTTCTCCTCTATTTCTGCTTGGAATTCCTGCCTTGCTCTACTCTGCCCTGTCATAGGCCCAAGATGCTTCTTTATTCATTAGCCAATAAAAGCAACACACATACAAAAGGACACCCTACACCAAGGACCCAAGTTGAGATACCCAGCACTCACTTAAAAAGTCAAGTGAGGCAGCCAATAGGTACAATACGGATGTTGCTATGGTGATTGGGAAGACACTGAGGCTTTGCTGACCACGGGCAGCCTCTCGGTGAGCTCCCGATCCTGTGAGAGACCCTGTCTTAAGCAAGATGAAGGAGCTGGAGAGATGGCTCAGCAGATAAGAGCACTTCCAGAAGACCCTGGAATTCAATTCCCAGCACCCACATCAGGCAGGCAGCTCACAAATGCTATTCACTCTGGTTCCAAGGGATATGACACCCACCCCACCCCCAGCCTCTATGGACACAAACACACTGGAGGACAACTGAAGAAGACTCCCAACAGCTGACCACTGGTCTCCGATTGCACATACATGGACATACAGAGATACATACATATTCACACCACACATACACAAAATAAAGTTAATTTAAAAACAACAAAAAGGGCCAACTAGAACAAATGGATAAAACAGGAGGTGGGTGGCATCTGATGGGCACACTGACCTCACTTTCTGCTAGAGGCATATGACCTTTCCCCAAGGACAAGCTGCTTTCTGAGTCAGTCCTGCTCACCCTAACAGAGACTAGGGAACTAGGGCAAGCCAGGACTTACTGAGAACTTACTAGACTGTAAGACTTTTACCTGTATCACTGTGGCCAACTAAAAGTCATTTCTACAAAGGCTTTGGCCCTCTTCTCCCACCCAGGGAGCAGTGTCTGACCCTGAGGATGATGGAAATCGCTGCTGGGGAGCGGGGTTTGCTGGTGACAGCACCATTGCTCATGCCTGGTCCCTGAGTAATCCAGGGGTAGAGTCCACTTGGGAAAGACCCTCCCTCTGCAGTCCAGGCTGGCCTAGAACTCACTGTGGAGACCAGGCTGGCCTCAAACACTCAGCAGTCTCCTGCATCCGTCTCTCTGGGATTACAGACACAAGCCACCACACTTGGCCATTGAATGATTTCTAAGCTAGAACCTTAACCAAAGACTACTTTAGAGAGCTCCTAAACACAAGGAGAAAATAAGACATCAGGGCTGCTGTGGGCCCCACGTGTCTATAGAAACCCATGCTAACCTTTTCTTTTGTCGATCCCTTTTAAAACCGTGTCTTTCTAGGTAGCTCAGGCTGGCCTGGAGCTTTCTGTCAATTTCTGACTGTCACCTTGCCCCAAACTGGAACTACATGTGTGTGTGCCATCTCTGACCGTATTAAATATATTTCTAGAGTTATTTGTAAGCATCCAAAGTACATTATTAGCCCCATTTTACAGATGAGTAGTAGTCAATGAAACATTCGGGCCCATTATAGTTCACACGTGGGAGCTGATCCCTTCGTCTGTGTGTGACTCCGCGGTGAGCCTTTAACCCTACAGCCTCCATTTCCTAGTCATTCAAAGACTCTAACATGTCTTCCACAGTGAGCATCATATTAAGAACTGTGTGTAAGCTCCCTACAGAGTACCTGGCACGTGTCGGGTATCCGTGTGGCAACCAGGCCAGAGAACAGACCAGGCCCAGAGGGAGAGCTGGCGATAGAAACAGTCATCTTGAACACTGGAAGAGAAGCCAGTTGGGCTGGCAGGGTTTCTACTAGACCTGTGACCATTCCTCCCAATGATGATTTTCCAGCTGATGGTCTAGAGAGCACCCCAAGTCCCAACTTCCCCGTAGGGCACGGCTATTGCCTGCACCCACCAAGTCCAAGCGGACTCCAGCGCCTCCTGTGGCCAGAAGCCAAGAGGACAAGCCAGGCCATGGGTTGTTGGCGAGACCTCTGCAAGCGCTGGGCAAAGAGAGCATGAGAGAAGCTGTAGAACTCCATCCCAACCGACAGAAACAGACACCTCTGCTGCCCCAACGCGTGCCGCCCCCACTCTGGCCCCAAATCCTTCTCCGCCTCCCTACTTGCCAAAGTGTCCCACGTGGTCAAAAATCAGTTCCACGTTGCAGGACTCCATATCCCTGTCGCGGATCGGAATGCCCTGGGCTGTGAGCGCCAAGCCCCACCGGCCCTGCCCGCAGGATGCCCCTGCACCCCCCGCCCCACCCCCACCTTCCTTCCCAGCAGCCCACGAGTCTTGGGGTGGCAGGGCGGGGCACACCCTGATGCTCCATCGCACGTGCCTTCAACTTTGCTGGATGATTTCCCACACCCTCCAACCCCCTGGAACATCCCCATGATCCAGGAAAGCACCTGCCCCACTCTGCCTCGAGTCTTCATGAGCATCCCATCTTCAGCAGGACACGTCCCTGCTTCCTAAGCTGTCTTGCTTAAGAATCCACCGTATAGTGGGTTTTTTGTTTGTTTGTTTTTTGTTTTTCGAGACAGGGTTTCTCTGTGGTTTTGGAGCCTGTTCTGGTTTTAAGTGCTTCTTTATTTATTGACTCCACTCCCTGTATCCAAGCTGGTTTCTTCAAACTCAGGAGCCTCCTGCCTCTGCCTGCCCTGCCCACCCCTCACCCCCAATACCAGCCCTCAGTGTTAGGACTGCAGGACAACTTGGTTTTTAATCCCTTTTGCTCTCACACTCCAAACCTTTTTTCCTGAAGAACATTCTTGTTGCTCAACCTTTAAAATAGAACTTGAGATCCCGGAGAGAGAGATGGCCCAGCAGTTAGAGCGCTTGTTTGGAGCAACAGCTACTGGAGGCGTTAACTTTAGTTCCGGGGATTGATCGCCCTCTTCTGGCCTCCACAGGCATCTGCACACACTCGGATATAGACACATGGATAATTTCAAATGGAAAACAACTGGTGAACTCCCCCTCTGTGCTTGTATGGGGAACCACAGCCGCCGTTAGTTGTTGGGTACAATGGTCTTGTCACACCTAGACAATACTGTTTTGATCAGGTCCCCCCACACACACACTTCTGGCCCTTAGAATCTCTTCTCCCTTCCCTCTCTCCCTCCCTTCCTCTCCCACCCCTATCCCCCCTCCAATGTTACTCTGCCTCACTCTGGCCTCCTCACGAACCTCATACACAGCCCTCACCTGAAACTCTGGACTTTCACACTCACTCCTCCTTCTACCTGAAACTTCTTGGTTCTTCAGCCGCTCCACGGTTTAGATGTTGCCTTTGCTCCTATAACACCAATCATCATTACTGCCTAGCCTCTTTTCAGCTACCCCCTGTGGGAGTGATTTCTTATTAATAAAGAAACTGCCTAGGCCCATTTGATAGGCCAACCCTTAGGTAGGCAGAGAAAACAGAACAGAATGCTGGGAGAAAGAAGCTGAATCAGGAGTCGCCATGATTCTCCCACTCCAGACAGATGCAGGTTAAGATCTTCCCTGGTAAGCCACCTGGTGGGCTACACAGATTATTAGAAATGGGCTAGTCCAGCTGTGAGAGTTAGCCAAGAAGAGGCTAGATATAATGGGCCAAGCAGTGTTTAAAAGAATACAGTTTCCGTGTAATTATTTTGGGTATACAGCAAGCTGGCAGTCTGGAGCTGGGGTGGCAGGGAAGCGGCCTGCTCCTCTCAACAACCCCCCCCTTTTTTTTTATTTTTCTTCAACCTGATCACATACTTAATACAACATGTAGCACCTGATCTCACTTCTGTAAGATATAATCTCCATGACAGGAACCACTTTGACACATAGTAGGCGCTCAATAAATATGTGTTAGATGAACAAATGGGCACAGATCTACGTATAAGAAATCACACAAAACTTAAGCATCGTCCTAAGAATAGCAGCATTCCCACACTTGGGTGGAAGAACGGGAAAGTCTGGCTCAAACTTCACCCAGGACCAGGCAAGGGTCAGACTTCCTAAGGAGGAATCTACTAACAGTAAGCTTCTCCTTAGAAACATAGACAGGGTTAACTGGTGGCTGGAAGAGATGTGGGATGGCGCAGGTGGGAAAAGCAGAGACTGAGTCTTTCCTGACACCCCAGCTTTTATAGTGTTTGTGTGTGTGTAGCTTCGTCTCTGTAGAAGAAGTCACTAAACTGGGCAGCTTGAACCCTTGGCAGGGAAGTGTTCTGCCTCCCTGGAGCCCAGTGGCCTCCAGGCCCAGACCCTCCTTGAAGCCTAGTCTTGGAATCATACCTAGTTCCCCATACACAGTAGAAAGAAGACAACGAGCAAAGAAAGTGGTTAAGTACGTGGATGAACAAAGGCTGGTATTTCAACGAGGGACCTTGTCCAGAGATCTAGAAGGATCTTAATGTAAGCGTTTAGGATCAGGGGCTGAAGAGATGGCACAGCAGTTAAGAGAACTGGCTGGTCTTCTTGAGAACCAGGGTTTGATCCCAGCATGCATGTGGCAGCTCACGATGATATTGACAAAAATGGCTCTAAAACGAAGAGCAGGTGTGAGGACGAGAGATTGCTACATTTCTTTCTGGGTATATTGGTTACAGAGGAGAATTCAGGAATGAGGTACACTAAGCCTTCTGAAGGACTTATGTCTGTACTGAGCATTCTCAACCACAGCACCAACCTGCCTGGGCAGTGCTCCGATGGAATATCTCTGCAAACCGGGTATTACACAGACTTAAAAAGAACCCCAACAGTCTACTATTTAATCTGGGAACAAATTACATATTAAACAATGATGACCTGTGATGTAGGAAGGCCTTCTGTATATGTGTTGCTTTTATTGGTTAATGAATAAAGAAACTGGCTTGGCCTGATAGGGCAGAGTAGAGCTAGGTGGGGAAAAACTAAACTGAATGCTGGGAGAAAGAAGGCAGAGTCAGGGTGACGCCATGTAGCCACCTCCAGAGACAGACGCACCAGAACTTTGATGGTAGGCCACAAGCTTCGTGGTAAATATAAATTAATAGAAATGGACTAAATTAAGATGCAAGAGTTAGCTAGGGATATGCTAGAGTCATTGGCCAAGCAATATTTTAAATAATATAGTTTCTGTGTGATTATTTCCAGAGTCTGGGCAGCCAGAAATGAACAAGTGATCTCTCACAACAGGCCTGGGCTGCTACTTAATCAGTCCACTTCCTTCATAACATACATCTTGGATAAAGATCACCCAGTAACAGCAAAGCGGCAAGTTAGGAGTCCTTGACTCTGACGGTCTGAGACACTTAAGTAGGATAACGATAGATTATATTAAAAATGGGACCAAAGCCAGGACAGCTCCTGAAGGGCCTCCATACTGGGTTCAGTTTGTATTCTCATTTTCACTGTAAAACCACATGGTAGAATGAACAAGCAAGCAAGATTTTACAGAAGCAAACATGGCAGTCGGCAGAGTGTTAGGGGCAATGACCCATGGTTATACTTATTCCTCCAGGTCATTCGTCCCAGGTAGCAAGTGGAGTCCTGCTTGGCAAATGGGCAGTGCAAGCCGTGTGCTGGCAGATCTGTGACAACCTGACACACATACTCGGACTACCTGAAAGGAGGGAACGGTCACTGAGAAAATGCCTCCATGAGATACAGCCATAAAGCGTTTTCTTAAGCAGTGATTGATGGTCCTGGGTTCTATAAGAAAGAAGGCTGAGAAGCCATGAGGAGCATGCCAGTATTTGTCAAACATTTATCATTTATATTAAGTTTCCAAGTCAGTTATTAGGAAAGCAGCGGCCAGTTATTTGGAAGCAGCTCGTTAGGGCATGAAAACTACATTTGGGGAGTATTTCCTCAGGGCCAGCAGGGAGAAGCTCTGGGACAGTTGGGAACCAAGGATGCACGTCAGTCTGGCAACAGAACCTGGCAAATATTGTGTAAGAGTCTCCCAGGCAAAGTAGACAAGATTGCCGGGCAAAAAATTGGGATCTTGGGGGTGGGGTAGGATGGGGGTAAGGGGAGATGGGGAGAGAAAAGTGAGAAGGGGAGGATGGGGGGAACTTGGGGAAACGGGATGATTGGGATAAATGAAGGTTGGATAGGGGAGCAGGGAAGCACATATCTTAATTAAGGGAGCCATCTTAGGGTTGGCAAGAGACTTGGACCTAGAGGGGCTCC
>NC_022034.1:26386133-26393477 GCF_000317375.1 Microtus ochrogaster | reverse complement strand
ATGTTCACCTTCCTAGACCAGGATGGAGCGGGGAGGACTTTGGACTTTCCACAGGGCAGGGAACCCTGACTGCTCTTCTGACTGGAGAGGGAGGGGGAGAGGAGTAGGGGGAAGGGGAGAGGAGTGGAAGGAGGAGGAGGGAAATGGGAGGCTGGGAGGAGGCGGAAATTTTTATTTCAATAAAAAAATAAATAAATAAAAATTAAAAATTAAAAAAAAGAGTCTCCCAGGCAGTACTGGGTTTGAGGGCGTTGTGAGGTTATGGAGAGCAGCCAACGCCTGACATTGTGTGGTAGGGTCAGAGTCTCCCTGAAGAGAGGCCAGAAGAGGCCATTAGTGAAGATGCTTTGGAAACCCCAGAAGGAAGGGGACATGGAGGGAAGTTGAGGCTTGGCCCCACATAGCAAGGCTGGAGTCTCTGAAGAGGCAGGAGAACCCATTGCTGAAAGGGCAGCCTCTGTTGTGGTTGAGACCCCAGGCTATTAGAGATGCCAGGACCATGAGAAAACCACCAAGGGCAGCTGGCTGCAGGTAGGAGTCAAGGCCAACCGAGCCCACTGAGCAAACTCTGGGTGTTGCAGATCACAAAGCCAGAGAAGCGGAACTGCCCAAGCCCTTTGGAGCCCAGAAGATCGTGAGTGAACCCCAGATGCCAGACACTGAGATTCTTAGACTATTAGATTTTGGGTTTGGGTTGATCTGATTGTATTTGTGCCCAGGGTTCTTCTCTTTGGGGGTAAATAAGTATTTAACTTGATTTTTATTTTACAGGAACACATAGTTAAGAGATTTTGGATATTATAAATGACTTTAAACTTTTAAAGTATTTGAGTTTTTTGAAAGACTGTAGTATGGGAATAGTGTTTCTAGTAATTTTTCTTGTAGCCTACCTTCACAAACTGAATTTTACCTAACCTTATAACCAAGTTAATCATGTTCTTCGAGACCCCCTAAAACTATGCACTGTGTATTCTGCTTCTTTAAATTTAACTTATCTTTAAGAAAAACAGTGCGGTGGTGGCGCACGCCTTTAATCCCAGTACTCGGGAGGCAGAGGCAGGTGGATCTCTGTGAGTTCGAGACCAGCCTGGTCTACAGAGCTAGTTCCAGGACAGGCTCCAAAACCACAGAGAAACCCTGTCTCGAAAAACCAAAAAAAAGAAAAGAAAAACAGTGCAATCCACCTTACTCTGCACAGACTCCTCCTGTAATCAACTTTTGCCAGCTAAGCTGAGCCCACAGCTTTAATCTTAAAGCATGTTTCCTAGTTCTCCCTCACAACCCCTCCACGCCCTTGACTCATAACAGTGTGCTTGTGTGATTTAATGATTAGACCTAAGAGCCCTGCTGAAGGCAGCAACTTTTAGGCAACGAATGTTCCACAGAAGATGCTGAAACTCGCATGTGCGTGTAGATTGATGAAGTCTGCATATGGTTTGCTTGTTGCTCTTGGTCAGTGAGATCAGAAAATCATCTTCTCTCGTAAAACTCATGTACAATGATGATTTAGACAAAGTCCTCCATCCCTTTCTCATACCATGGTTAATCTGCTGTTCAATAAATAGAAATAATGGCCCTTAGTTAGGGCGACTCTTGGAGGAGTGACTCCAGGAGCCTGTCTCTTTCATGAGACACTGCCACGCTGCGCAACTTTTAAAGTTATACTGCGTTTCATTTTGTGATATTGACCTGGCATCTTGGAGGATAAACAAGAAAGGAAAGGTCATGGTTTAACAGTGATGTGTTTGTGTCAAGTGGACAAGGAATCAATTGTGCGATTTAGTTTTTGCCAGCTTGACACGAACTAGAGTCACCTGAGCAGACAGACTCTCAAAAGCGGAACTACCTCATAAAGTTGGCCTGTGAGCATTTCCTGGGAGCATTTTCTTGATTGATGATTGACGTACGAGGGCCCAGGCTACTGAAGTGAGTGTCGCTTCTGCACAGGTGGTCCTGAGTTACATAAAAAATGCAAGTCGACTCAGCCATGGAGAGCAAGCTGGTAAGGAACTTCCCTCCATGGCTTCTCCTTCAGTTCCTGCCCTGAGCTCCTGCCTTGACGTCCCTTGATGGAGGACTGGAAGCTGTAAAATGAAATAAGCCCTTTCCTCCCCCAAGTTGCTTTGGGTCAGTGTTTCATCACAATAGAAACCAAACTACGACAGTGAGACAATAAATTTCTGTTATCTAAGTCACCCTCATCTGTGGAACTTTTATTGCACCCCCCAAGACACCTAAATATTTGATTCTGGGATGTGGAGATGGCATGGAAGTCAAGAGTGATGCTCTTCCAGAGGACTTGAGCTTGGTGCCAAGCATCCATGTTGGGTGGCTCACAGCCACCTGCAATACAGCTTCAGGGAATATGACGTCCTCGTGTGGCATCTGCAGGCAGGTGCACTCATGTGCACATTCCCATGCACAGATACAGATTTAAAAATAGTAAGATAAATAATTTTAAAAAGAAATACTTGATCCATAAACAAATAAAAATATAATTTCCTTTTATTTTCATTCAAATGGTTATTCAACTCTCCATGCCCTAGCTGGAAAAGGTAGTTCAACTTAAGCATTGCATAAAAAAAAAAAAAACTTTGTGATATTGTTCGATTATATGAAGGTACCACAGGAGTTTGTTATCCAGACTCCTACTGCTAAACATTTAGATTACTTCCAAACTTTCATGATTATAAACAATTCCACGATGAGTGACTTTGTCATAAAAGAAATGCCATGAGTATACATGAGAGTTGTTTGTTGTTAAGTTCCTAGAAATGGGTTGATTACTGAGCAAAAAGATGGTCACATCTGTAATGTTGGTAGACATTGGCGAATCACCCTTTCTAGTCCATGTGCCAGTTTCTACTCTGTGCAGTATGTGTTTACACTCTCCTGATTTCTCCTACACCACATGGTGGTAAACATGGCATCTGATGAACTGACGTATAGAAGCTCACTTCTTCACAGCCTTCTTTCTTATTTCCTGTGTGTGAAGTTGAGCATCTGATGTGTTTAAGAGCCTTTGGGATGCTCCCCTGCAGTTCACATCTTTTTCTTTTGGTTGCCATTTTTCTTATTGTTTTGGCAGTGCTGGGAGTCAAGTCCAGGACCTCTTGAATGTTAGGCAAGTGTTGCCTTGAGCTACATCCTCACCTCTGTCACTGTTTCATAGAGGCTTTTTTGGAAGAGAAAATCAAACCTTTATGAGTAAGAATGATGCACTTTCAGTCTGTGGTTTGAATTTTTATGGTGATCCTGTCATAATGAACTTTTTACCTGTATGTAGTTAATTCTCTCAAAGGTTGGTTTTAAGACTTCCAGGTTTCCTGTTATACTTAGCATCCCTTCTCCATTCCAACACAAAAAGACCACCGTGCCTCCTTTTATCTATGCTTATTTCATATAGTTTAGGCTTTGATCCCTCAGAAACTTATTCTCGTACAAGGAATGAGGTATGCAACCAACTTTAATTCCAGAAACTCACTCATATTGTCCCAATATCATTAACTGAAAAGTCAATTCTGTCCTCTGACTTGAAATGCACGTTTATCATACGCTAGGACAATAGATTGTACCAAGTGACACAGTTATGTCTGAGAATTTTATACTCCCTCCGCTGAGCTGCGTCTCATAAGCCAATGCTATACATGCAAGTCATCATAGCTTTATAGGTTTATAATCTTTATTAGAGTGTGGGTCCCACACGCCACAGCACAAATGTGGAAGTCGGGTGACAACTTGCATGAGTCCATTCTATTCTTCTATCATATTGGTCCCTAGGAATAAACTCAAGTCTTCAGGTTTGGTGGCAAGTGCTATTACCTACTTAGCCATCTTGCCAGTTCCTATTACAGGCTTAATATCTGGGCTAGTTCCCACTCCTCTTTTCATGATTTTCATGTCTCTTCCTGCCCATTTTTGTTCACATTAGTGTGGGAGGCACCGGATTTGGTCTCAAAGCATGCTTTATGAAGTTCACTGAGAGTGCCCTAAGCTGATGTTGACATGCGTGTCGCCTTTCTAGTCAAACACTGCACTGCCTAAAGGCCACTCAGAGCTCTGGGTTTCCTGGTTGGCTGTGGAAAGGACAGTGTCTCTCTGCATGGCGGTCTATTACCATCATTACCCTCACACCACCAAACACAGACCATCCGCACTTGCCTTCCCAGCTCTCCGGAGTGCTTAAAAGTATGTTCTAGAACATCCACATTCCTCTTAAATTAAATCTGCTTTGTCTAAGTTCCTCCATTACATCTCCTAATTATTTAAAAGAATATTCATGTCTCCATATTTATATTTCATCAAACAAAACTGCTCCCTATATTGTTTAACATGATTTTTTCAGATGATGCTTAAATTTTGAGATGTAGCATCTGCAAATAATAATCTTATTACCTCTGTTTAATGTCTAATTTCCTTTGTCTAACTGAATTTGGTAGCACATGCAACCTACTGTTAAGGGGCACAAATTGTTACTAGACATCTCTTCCTTGCTTCTGTCTTCAATGGAAACATTTATTATTTCTCCATTATGTTCATTGTTGGGCTTTAGGCTGAAATAAACGCATGTACTCATGAATGCAAGTGTTCATACATTGCTGGATGACTTCATCTCCCACCAAGAATGAATATTAACTTTTATTAGATGTGCTCTTAGTTCCTGTGGAACAGAAAACAATTTTCTCCTCATAATAGTAGATTTCCCAATTGTGAGAAATCCTTGCAACCCCGTAATAAGCCCTAACTGTTAATGCCATGATTCCGCTAATGGGCTGCTAAAGTCTCGTTACCAGTGGCTTATGCTGGACTTTGGGGCTGCTATTCATAGTTGAGCTTTGGCCTACGATTGCTAGGGTCGCCATGATAGCATATAGTTTCCAATATTATTTCAGATTCCTATAAAATAATGTCAGTTCCTCTTTCTCTGCTACTAAAGTAGCACAGAAGTCATCTATATTTCACACAAAAAAACTCCCCTCTTCTTTTAATTTTATTTTAGGGGTGCTGGTGTTTTCGCCTGTAAGCTTGTTTATGCATCATTTGCATGCTGGTACCTGCAGAAGTCAGAAGAGGGCACTGGATCCCCTGGGGTTACAGACAGGTGGAAGCTGTCATGTGAAGGCGGGCAATCAAACCCGGGTCCTATGGAAGGGCAGACAGTGCTCATAACCACTGAGTCAACTCTCCAGCCTTCCTCATTTTTTTTTAATTCTTTTTCCTACCGATGATTTTAGTTAGGCATGAATAGGTTTCAATTACCTCAGACAAAAATGAGTTTATTCTTTTGAAAGAAGCTTTACAATAGATGTGCATTAGCATTATAATTATTGGGTATTAAAATATAAATGAGGAAATAATCATAGAGATGCATAAACTTCCTTGGCAAAATTCTCAACCAATATAACTTATAAAAAACAAAAAATAAGCAGCTGGGGCTAAATATTCACAAGAAACTAGTTAAATAAATTATGGGTAGTGGGTTGGAGACATGACTCAGCAGTCAAGTACTGCCTGCCCTTCCAAAGGTCTTGCGTTCATTCCTAGCAACCGCATGGTGGCTCATAACCATCTGTAATGAGATCTGGTGCCCTCTTCTGGCCTACAGGCATACATACAGGCTGTAAACTTACATAGATACCCTGTAAACATAGTAAATAAATCTTTAAAAAAGTAAAAATAAATTGAGGGTGATTTCTATATAATAAAACACAATGCAGTATTAAAAATGGCATGTTGGGATAAAAATGTATGCACTCCTCAGTTTTCTGAAGTATTTGGTAATGTGAATAATGAATATAAATAACAATTATTATGAACAATACATAATTTACAAATAGAAGCCATAGTATAGTTGAGTGCGAACATGAAAGGCATTCACAATATGTGGTAATGTGTGGCTCAGAAAAAAAAATATGACCCCAGTTTTAGAATGTGTGCTCCCACGTGGGTAGGTTGAAGGTGATTTTGAGGGGTAACTTAATTTGTGGTGATATTATTTACATTTTCTTATGCTTATTTCACGGCTTTCCGGAGTGATTAATAATTACTTCCGTGAGAGGATGGGTGAGCTGCACAAGGTCAGGGTCAGGTGCTTCCAAGTCTTGGCCTCTCACCCAAACAACTGAAAATTAGGTTCACACAAATTTATAAAATAGGTAAGTAATCTCATTCAAAGAGCAGCAATGCACACTGGGAGAGACAAGTGGTCAAGGTTGACAGTGTCTATGTGGGTGAGGGCTAAAGGGCCCCAGGCATTGCCTGGATCTTTCTAGAGTCTGTAGGAAGAAGGGGCCGCACTCACCCTTGAACCTTCTCTCCCTTCAGTTGCTTTTATCCTGGTATTTTATCAAGGCATTAGAAAAAGTGACTGTTACAATCGACAATTTTAAATACACAGTGCCATGCCAGGGGAAGAATGCATAGAGCAAGACTAAAATGGAAATAAATGGATTCCCTACGTTCTAGCTTTGATCTATTTATTAAAAAAAGCAGCAAAACTAACCACAAAATCCCAACTTTTAGTTCTTCATAGTGTGTGATACATATGCTGTCTTCTTTGGTAGTATATTTAAAAAAGAAAGAGAAGAAAGAGAAAAGCAAATTGATGACAGTATTTTTTTCTATTTAAATAAGGAGAAGAATGTAATTTTATCTGCAGACAACCTGATCTAATTATGCAGAAAACCGTAAAAAAAAAAAAGTTACATTTAACGAGCCATTTGATAAAAGTGCAGAAAGACGAGAAATACAGGAAATACTGCGGTCTCTGGAAATTCTAGTCATTTCCAGGTAGATTTGTCCAGCACACTCACAAATCTAAAGAAGTTTCGGCTCGCAGGGGATTGAGCTGTGGGGAGGGGAACCTCTAACGTTGTCTGATTCAGGAACATGCCTGTGTTACCAGAACAGGATCCCAGAATAAGGAACCCATAAGTACCTGGGTTCCTTCTAGAACAACTCCCTTAGTTACACAGAGGACCTTATAAAATCTAAGGGCACTGCTGAGAGCAGTGATGGGCTGCAGGGAATGCAAACAAGGGCAGCAGCAGCAGCATTTGCGTGCCCCATGGACTCCAAGGAACCCAAATGCAGTTTCTCAGGACCGTATGGATGGAGGGTGAAGACCCTCGGGAGGAAGCCAAGGTTCGCCATGGGTTAGACTTCCGCCTCTCAAGTGCAATAGTGTTATTCTTAAGGTTCTAATTTATACAGAAATGTATGTTAAACTCATAATGAGGTAAGGATTTTTAGATTGATATTTATGGTGTGTGTGTGTGTGTGTGTGTGTGTGTGTGTGTGTGTGTGTGTGTGTTGTGTGGTCAGTTTCGTTGAATTTTAAGAAGT
>NC_022034.1:26378808-26385393 GCF_000317375.1 Microtus ochrogaster | reverse complement strand
CCTTTTTAATAAACATTTATGGCTATTTCCTGTGTTTATATGTCTGTTACGGCCGCCACCGCCAGCGCGGCTCGTGCCCTCCCGCTGGTGGGAAGCTGTAGCCGTTTTTGCTCATGGCAGGCTCCACCAGCCCGCCCAGATATATTTTTTAAGAATAACAGGGACAACTTCCAGGACTTGGTTCTTTCCTTCGGCAGTGGCCTCCGAGGATCAACCCCAGGTTGTGAGGCTTTTGAGGCAATCGCTTCTGCACACCAAGTCATTTCACTGACTCTGTAAGCTGTAATACTAGATAGTCCTGAAATCATGAATTTATTCAAGTTTACAAACTTCAAAATATTTGTGTGATCCCACGGTGATTTCCTCCAGTATGTGGAGGAAGCCCAAGACGTGAAATGGGGAAATGAACGCTGTTAGCACAGCACGGCACAAACCCTATTAACTGCTATCACTGGATATTTAGGACTAGTCTTTAACAGAGAGCGGTTGCATCTCCTCCGAGAGGGCTGCCTGTAATTAATGATTGCCCGTATTGCTTTGTCTCCAGTGGGAAAACAAAACAATCAACCGTGTGAAGATTTTTATTTTTGTAGGAAAAGTTCAATTGACTAAAAATCCATTTTCTGAAACTCCATTAGGGCCTGTAGAGACCGAAATGCACATCCTAGCTGCAGCAGCATTGGGTAGCGGAGCTTTGGAACATAACTGTGCCATGCGGGAGCAACTGCTCTCAAAAACTCTGTGGCTCTCTGAACTGTGAAACAACCAGCCGTTTCCAAAACGCATGAGCTCAGCGTGGCTCTGGAATCCGGAATGGAAGGGTCAGAACGAGAATTGAGAATACATCTCGGAGCAGGTCCTGGGGGACTCACAGCTTGAAGGTGGCCAGCTGAAGGCCAGAGGCCACAAGTACATTGTGCTTTATAGGATGTCTTCTAGAACCCTGGTTTGTCTAAGTATGCCTTGCTTGGAAGCTGTAGAGTGAAAGGAGCAGGGTGGTTTGAAAGGTTTATGAAAACATTTAATATAGAGGAGGGATTTCCTTCCCAGCATTTGAAATTGCCACCTTCCACAGTCACTGCTCTGAATGAGAATTAGGTCAGTGACAGGATCAGACCCCCATCTCCTGGGGGGGGGGGTGGCGGAAGAGCCTCTCATCCAGGACCCCTTGTGCACATTAAGGGTCTTGTCAAAGTCCACCCCATCTTTGTAGCAGTTAGCTCTGCAACACTTGAGTAAAAAAGCGAGTTGAACTCAAGGAAGAATGTTGGCGCTTGTGGACGTTTGAATGTAACTGACCCCCATAATCCCATAGGGAGTGGCACTATTAGGAGGTGTGGCTTTGTTGGAGTGGGAATGGTCTTGTTGGAGGAAGTGTGTCACTGTGGGGGCGGGCTTTGAGATACCGCCCAGTGTTTTTGTCAACTTCGAGACACAGGACTCGCAGCTGCTCCTCCAGCACCACATCTGCCTGCGTGCCACAGTCTGTCCACGTGCTGCCATATTCCCACCGTGATGACAATGGACTGACCCTCTGAAACTGGGAGCTGCCTCAGGGAAATGTTTTCCTCTGTATAAGAGCTGCCGTGGTCATAGTTTCCCATCACAGCAACAGAAACACTAAGACCGTGTTTATGCCAGGTTGTAAAATGATTCCTTCCCACCAATACTACTTAATTCTTCAGTTTGTCCCAACCTTCCTTCCTTCCTCTCCGCCCACTAATACCTAGCGATGTCCCTTCGCCCATTGCTATTCTTAGGATAGATGGTGACATATAGCTCACTAGGTCCCACGGTCCGCGAGGAGGTGAAGTCGCCTGTCTATTCAAACCCTACCCTTCCAGCCTAGGGCGGCTCTCAGCCAGTGTTAAAGGAGTGATTCTCTCAGAAACATCCACGAATCCACCATAAGAATCAGCACTTTGCTGGAACAGCTCACCAGCCTGCTTTCAACTCCTAAAAGGAAATAAGAAAGAGGTATTGTTTTCATTTCATGTATGTGTACCACACATGCATACAGATGTCCATAGAGGCCAGAAGAGGGCATTTGGTTCCCGAGACCTGGAGTTACATGCAAATTGTAAGCCACCAGATGTTGGTGCTGGGAACCCAACCCCGTCCCCTATGAGAAGGGTAAGTGCTACACTGCTGAGCCATCTCTCCAACCCTCTTTCACCCCTTTTACAACAAACCTCCTGACCTTCAGTCCCACGCTTTGTTCATTGCTCGTGTGGCTGCCTCCACTCTCCAACCCCTTGGGCTCCGCTGACCTTTATTTTTGTTAAATTTTGTGTATTTGAGTATTTTGCCTGCACATACATCCTCTTACCACATTAGTGCCTGGTGCCCTATGAAGCCGCAAGAGTACAGCGGACTTTTTCAGACCTCCAGCCCCCAAACCGTGACCCAGAGACTTATGATTAATTATGAGAGCCTGGCCTTAGCTTAGGCTTGCTTCTAACTCGCTCTTGTAACTTAAATGATCCCATTTCTATCCATCTACGTGCTGTCACGTGACTTGTGACTTTTACCTCTCCTCCTGCATGTCCTGCTTCCTCTGCATCAGGCTGGTGCCTCCCCCTTTTTTCTTCCCAGAGTTCTCTCTGTCCAGAAGTCCCGCCTATTCCTCCTGCCTAGTTATTGACCATTCAGCTTTTTAGTAAACCAATCACAGTGCCATATCTTTACATGATGTAATCAAATATCTCACAACAGAAAAGTGCATTAGAGTCCCTGGAATTGGAGTTACAGATGGTTGTGAGCTGCCATTGTGGGTCCCGAGAATTGAACCTGAGTCCTCTGGAAGAGCAGCCAATGTTCTTACTCACTAAGCCACCTCTCCAGCACCTGGCCTTTTCTTAATATTACAGCAAGAACATAGACCCAAGCAGTAGAGAATTTTTGCACACTGTATTCGTGCCTTCATGATTTGTTTTCCTGGGGCTATAGAAGGCCCACTTAGCATTCCAAACCCCAGCCCTGCAACACATAACCTAGGTCCCCTCTTGTTTTGTTGGTGATGGTTTGCTTGTTTTTTAAGACAGGATTTCTCTGTGCAGCCCTGGCTGTCCTAAAACTCACTCTGTAGACCAGGTTGGCCTCAAACTCAGAGAATCCCCCTGCATCTGCCTTCCAAGGACTGGGATTAAAGATGTAAGCCAGCACTGCTTGGCCCATTAGCTCTAGCCCTTACTGGCTAATTCTGATATCCCGATCAACCCATCTCTCCATCTCTAATAATCTGTAGCATCAGTCTTACCGGGAAAGATTCAGCATGTCTGACCTGGCAGCTTGCTTCATCGCATCTGCCCGGGAGAGGGGAGCATGGCGTCTGAGCTCATTTTCTCTTCCTCCCAGTATTCTGTTCTGTTTACTCCACCCACCTATGTTCTAACCTATCAGGGCCAAGCAGTTTCTTTATTAATTAACCAATGATCTTCCTCCATCAGGTCAGTTTCAGGGACTTCCTGAGGCTCTTGAGTTGTTTACTTCTTGAGGAAGTTTTCCTGTAGAACTTCCCAGTCTTAAGGCACTTCCCTCCAGGACAGAAGATTTTATTGGTAGAAACTGATCCACAATGGAGACAGTGTTTTTCTAGGCGCTCCATGTTTAAACATCTCCAGTGTGCCCCATTCCAACGCTTGCCACCACACCCTTGCCCCGTTCTCTGGCACCGGACACAATCACGTCTCTGGACCATCACAGTTGCCTCCCAGTCTCCCTACTTTTGTATCTGCTTCCTGGCCTCTAATCTGCTCTCAGCATGATGAGAACGACTGTCTTAGTGAAATGCTTCAAAGGGGACATGGGCTAAAAGTTTTGTTTGTAACAGAAGAAAACTGGAAATAAGTTGTCAATGAGTTAATAAAATATGGTTTATGTCTATAGAGAATATCACGCAATGGAGGAATGTGGTAGATCCTGTGGAAGACATGGCAGAGAAGCTTAGACACAGTGCCTCTGGAAGGATGCCCAGGAAGCAGAGGGAGTTTTGACCCAGGAGCATCACACCGGTCTTGATGAAGAAGAGGGACATTGTTTATTTTGCCCCTTGGGTGCTACACGGTGCCTTGACCTGTATGGCTTTGAATTTTAGCTAATTGGGACAGGGGGAATGAAGAAAGGACAGGCATTCACACATGCACGAGCGCGCGCACACACACACACAGAGGGGGAGAGAGAGAGAACCGAAACTAGGTGTCTGTGTGTTCTGATGGAGACACACCAGCAGCCTGGAAACTCGACACCTTCATTATAAGCCTCTGAACGAAGGGGTGGGTTTATTATCCATAGCTGACAAGGAAGGGGTAGTTCGTTCAGCTATGGATTAGTTAGTTCGTTCAGTAAGAGGTCTCTCAAAAGTCTCAGGAAGAAGGGGCTTTGGTTGGTATTCTCTGCATATACTGACTTTAGCTTAAGGTAATCACTCCTAACATCTGCACACCAGAGGAAGGCTCTGCCATTCCCATGGGCCTGAGGCCTTTGGGGTCCTTGACAAGGCTCTGCTCATGTCAACAACACACATTCTCTCAGTGCCTCATCTGTTTCTCACAACTTATGAGATGTATGTACATGAACACAAACGTGCTTACACACACACATACATACACAGAGAGAGAGAGAGAGATTGTGGTAGTTTGAATAGAAATAGCCCCCATAGGTTCATATATTTGAATGTTCGGTCACCAGGGAACGACACTATTTAAAAGGATTGGGAGGTATAGTTTTGTTAGAGGAAGTGTGTCACTTGAGATGGGTTTTGAGGTTTCAAAATCCCACGCCAAGCCCAGTGTCTTCCTCTCTGTCTGCAAATCAGGATGTAGCTTTCAACTACTTCTCCAGTACCACGCCTGCCATACCTGCTGCCATGCTTCCCATGATGATGATAATGGACTAAACCTCTGAAACTGTAAGCCAGCCCCAGTTAAATGCTTTCTCAGAGTTGCCTTGATCGTGATGTCTCTGCACAGCAACAGAACAGTGACTGAGACACAATACACATAAATGTATTTTTACTGGGGCTTTAAGTTTGGCTGGTTGTGTTTTTATTTTAAACATCCATGTTCTCCTGAAGTTTATTGGAGTGAAGATAAGGACATGTATGTTCAATAACGATGCTGGCCAATATGTGTCTTCTGCACAGATTCCAGTGCTCATTTATCAGGTACTAAACTCCTTTGTGATGGAGAGTGAATCCAGGGCTCATCCTAACTACAAACTCTACTGCTGATATGTACCCTGACACTCTACTGTTTGTGAGTGTGCGTGTGCATGCAGGTGTGTGTGTGTGTGTGTGTGTGTGTTATATTAATGGCTGTAGGTGCACATGTGTTACAGTGCGCATGTGCACATGGAGACCAGAGGACAGCAGTGGGTATCTCCCTCCGTGCAGCTGAGTTTTACATCAGCTTGACACAAGCTAGAGTCATTTCGGAAGAAGGGACCTCAATTGAGAAAACGCTCCCACCAGACTGGCCTGTGGGCAAGCTTTTGGTGCATGTTCTTGATTAATGATTGATGTGAGAGGACCCAGCTGTAATATCCTTGGGTTGCTGGTCCTGGGTGCTATGAGAAGGCAGAGTGAGCAAGTCATGAGGAACAAGCCAGCCAGCAACATTCCTCCATGGCCTCAGCATCAGCTCCCGCCTCCGCATGCTTCCCTGGCACTCCTGCCCTGATGTAACGGCGTAAATGAATGCAGACAGATTGTAAAAATATATACAGCTTTAATGGGGAAATAGACTTACAGAACCACCATTCCCGCGGAAACCAGGAAAGCAGAAGCGAGCGCTGCAAGCACGCTGGCCAGATTTATAGGTAAACATTAGCCCAAGGTGAACACGCCCCCTAAGGGGAGGGACTTATCCCTACATCTCCCCTTTTTGTCTAAATAAGACAGAACTAAACCAAATACAACTATATACAATAGTAACAAATAATAAATATAACAAACAATATTGAGAACAAAAGTTTTGCTAAACGTTCTATCTCAAGGAATCTAAATAATGTAGAGAGTAACTACAATTATATAATCTTCAACTCTGTCAAAGATCCGAGAAGGGAATAAATATTACTTAACAAACAAGATATACCTAAAATGTGCAACAATTGACAGAGACAACTGACTACCTGGGCAATCACCCAAAGTCTCGTTTGCAATGTTGAGTCAACCAACTTTGGCTAAGGCCTAACATAACTGACATACCATTATTAAAGGCCAGGAACTTTTCAAAACTATCTTACCCTGTCTTGGTAGGATATGACAGTCCTGTTTTATCCAATGATGCACACTCTGTATCTCTGTCAGTGGTTGAGGTATGGGCATTTCTTTGCCCAAAGGCCAGTTCTGCCAAAAAGAAAGGCTCCAGGTGGAGTGTCTTTGGTGCTCAACATTCTCAGTGGTTGAGGTATGGGCATTTCTTTGCCCAAAGGCCAGTTCTGCCAAAAAGAAAGGCTCCAGGTGGAGTGTCTTTGGTGCTCAACATTCTCTCAGGAATAGAGCGGTGTTTCCAGGAACAATTGTGTATCACTATCACGAAACTCTGAGTTAGATTAAAGGCCATTTTCTACAGCTCTTTGAAGAGG
>NC_022034.1:26359720-26375096 GCF_000317375.1 Microtus ochrogaster | reverse complement strand
TTCAATTCTATTCACCGTTGCCTTCTGCAATGTCTGAATCTCCTGTCCAGAATTATGTTCCAAAGCCTTCATTAAGGATTCTAAAGTATGAAGTTTGTCCATTAGAGATAACATCTCATCTTTGGACATAATTTTTATGGCATAAATCGTGCCTTCTTGTATTGACAATCTTTCCGCCAATCTGCCATAAGCTTTAGACAAAATCCGATTGTCATATTCAGCAGTTTTGATTCTCTCAGTTAATGTTTCAGTTCCTACAGAAAGGGACTGAAGCTTACGATCCAAATCAGCTGTTCCCTCTTCCATAGTAATGAATTTCTCCTTAGCATCAGACTGTACCTTTTTTAAATTTTGCTCAGTTGATCGAATCATGTTAAACAAAGATCTGTTCTCTTCCTGGAGAACTTCAAACTGATTCTCGAGAAGATTGTTGTCATTCTCAATTGTTTTTAAGCATTCAATCTCTGCCTTAAGAATCCTGGATTGGTCTCGTAAAGACTTTATCATATTTCTATTATCAAACCATATAGTGACAATGAAAACTACGAATCCCAGAAGGATCCAGAGATGTGGGGTGATAGACACCTCTTGTAAAATCTCCCACATGGTACAATTAAAAAAACTGTTAAATTCTTGAATGATAACGTGTTCAGACATTTTATTTATAAAAGAAAAATTTTTTACCTGCAATGACCGGTTCCTACCAGTGATGGTCTCTGTGGTTTTGGAACCTGTCCTGGAACTTGCTCTTGTAGACCAGGCTGGCCTCGAACTCACAGAGATCCACCTGTCTCTGCCTCTCGAGTGCTGGGATTAAAGGCGTGTGCCACCACCGCCTGGCAGGCCTTAAACTCCCAAAGATCCACCTGCCTCTCTGGATATTATGGGCCTGAAGGCCGAGTGTATCTCGGACTCAGCACTGGGGCCCGAGTCAAGAACCAAAAAAAAAAAACGGCACCTGGGAGCGTGCTGTGTTAGCTAGCAGGCTACACGCTTGAGTCCAATCGTGCTTCCTGAGCTCCCGTAGCTAATCTTGCTCGCAAAGGTTGGGAAAGATCAAGCTTGCACCCCCTGTGCCAGGGCGGGGGCAAAATAGCCTGACATTGGATGCCAAAATGTAACGGCATAAATGAATGAAGACAGATTGTAAAAATATATACAGCTTTAATGGGGAAATAGACTTACAGAACCACCGTTCCTGCTGGAGACCAGGAAAGCAGAAGCAACCGCAGCGAGCATGCTGGCCAGATTTATAGGTAAACATTAGCCCGAGGCAAACACGCCCCCTAAGGGGCGGGACTTATCCCTACACCCTGACTTTCCTCAGCGACAGAATGTGACATGGGAGCATAAGATGTTGTTTTCGGTCACGTGTGTAATCCCAACAGCAGATCTTTACCTGAGATAGCGCTCCATTGGACTCCACCTTAGTTTCTGGAGCAGGGATCCTCATGAACCTGGAGCTTGAGCCATTTTAGTTAGAAAAACTAGCCAATTGCTAGGCGGTGGTGGCACATGCTTTTAATCCCAGCACTCTGGAGGCAGAGGCAGGATCTCTGTGAGTTCAAGACCAGTCTGGCTATAAGAGCTATTTCCAGGACAGGTTCCAAAACTACATAGAAACCCTGTCTTAAAAAAAAAAAAAAGAAAGAAAGAAAAAGAAAAAGAATGATTAGCCACCAAATGCTTAGAAGCCACCTGTCCATCAATCCCTAGGGCTGGAGTTACACCCACGCTGCTACATTTGGATTTTACCTGAGTGCTGGGGATCCAAACTCAGGTCCTCAGGCTTGTGCAGCGAGCACATTGCCCGCTGAGCCATGGCACCAGCCTCCAGCTCTACACTTTCAATTATTATTTTTATCAGCTATGTTTTTTTTTTTAAAAAAAAGTACATTACCAGCTTTAAAACTTGCCCTTGAGTTTGCAGTGTGATAAAACAGAATTGCACAGGAGTAGGGAGCATATGCAGACAGGGTAACTTTTATTTTAATAAAAGGTGTCCAAAACAGTTTAAAAATGAACTGCCACAGCACCTTTTTACAAAAATAAACCGTGAGGGAGACCTATTTTTTCTAGCCACGTCATTAGCTCTGCGTAACTGTGCTGAATGCCTGCTACCTGCCGGTCCCCTCTGCGAGAGCAGCCATGTGTCACCAGCACTCTCTGCATTCACACTGGCCTGCTGCAGGAAGCAGCTACCCACATCCCACTTGCCTGCTGCTGCCTGGAAGCCCCCACCAGGAGTGGGCTCTGAGCTCATGGAAAGTAGATCTGCCCATGAAAGGTACTCGGAAATGCCAGCCTTACTAGGGTCTGAGTCCCTGTCCCTCAACATTGCTGGGTTTCTCCTGCCCCTCCTGTGTCCTGTGACTGCCCTGAAGACACCATGTGCAGCCCACAGAAGAATCTAGAACTTGAATGGGCCTAGGAAGAAGATGGCATCAGTGAAAGCTAGACTTGGCGCCATCTGTTTGGGGAGTGTAGCCAATGGCCTTCCGCAAACATCCCTCTCCAAAGAGCAACTGGAAAGTCTAGCTGAAAATGCCTAACGGTCTAACGCTCGGATTAAAGTGAGCAGTTGACATTACACGGGGAGCTTGGAGTGCAATATCAAACTATGTGAATATCGGACACAAAGCAAATGCTTTAGAGAGACCAGGCTGACGTTTTGGGGTGTGGATGACCGTGAACACAGCCAACACGGAACACTAGCGGTCTGGTAGCTGTCCTCGGGAACTCTCTGGGAGGGCTGCGGAGCACGCTGTGAGAGCTGGGGTTAGCTGAAAGGAGTAAGGGCTCCCCTCTCCTGGTCTAAAGAGGACACAACCCCTCAAAGAGTGTGGTGTGTGTCCCTGGAAACTGTCAGGTGTGGGGGCAGGTGACTGAGGAAGCTAAAGGTGGGAGGTCACTAGGGACTTTAGCTGAGGACATTGGGACCAAGGACCGCTGCTACCTTATGATAAATCTGCACCCAGAATAGTCCAGACCTCTCTTGGGGGAAGAAACGTTGGAGGACCTATATTACCTAGTTTCAAAAATGATTGTAAAGCTACAATAATTAAACAGCAGCAAGTAGATCAGTTAACAGAAAAGACAGGGCTGGGGGGGTTGGTACCAGTGCAATTCAATGGGATAAAGATATTTTCGATAATTGGGACGGAAACAGTTGGATAGCCATACTCATAAAAGAATAAGAAGAGGCTGGGCGCACCGTTAGCCCCAATGCTTGGGAGGCAAAGAAAGAGCCATCTCTGTGAGTTCAAGGTCAGCCTGCTCTGCACAGCCAGTTCATAGTGAGACACTGTTTCCAAAGAAGAGGATGAGTGGAAAGAGAAACTCCACCCTCTCTTCTCACCTTCATATTGTCTGTACAGACTAACCAGAAAGCAGCCACGGACTTAAATACGAGTCAGGTTTATAAATCCTTAATTTTTAAAATGTGTCATTATTGGTGTGTGTGTGTGTGTGTGTGTGTGTGTGTGTGTGTGTGTGTGAGAGAGAGAGAGAGAGAGAGAGAGAGAGAGAGAGAGAGAGAGAGAGAGAGAGAGACCTTCCACCTCTTTGTGGATCCCTGGGATGGAACTCAAGTCACCAGGTTTATGTGGCTGGTGCCTTTACCCACTGAGACATCTCACCAGCCCCAAAGTTTAAAAAGTTTAAAGGTAATTGTTCTACTTCTCTACCTCTAATGTTATAATTAGCACCATGTCTTGAACAAACTCACATTTATTATCTGCTAATCCCATGGGCTGGGAGTCTAGCATCTCTGCTCTGAACCCCACGGTTGTTGTCAGGCTCACCTGCAAGGCTCAAGTGGCTACCACTATTGGAAAAGTCAGCTTTTGCAGTGACTGAACAGGACTTCACAGTGCGGCCCTCAGCTCCAAGATGTCACCCCCAGATCCTTGTCATGTGATCATCTGCGGCCTCCAGCAGGATGGAGGATCTAACTGCCATCACTCCATGTGATCCCCCACCATCCGATCATGAGCACACGTAGGCTTTGCAGTACACTGCTGCCTGGAAGCAACCACAGGCCCAACCCACACTCAAAGTCAAAAAACAACAGCATAATAATGGGGAAAAACACAGTTACCCTGCCCTGTGCCTGCAGATTCGACCAACTGCGGAATGAAAATAGGCAGAGGAAAAAACTCTTCATCTGGCCTGACAGGCATAGATTTGCTTTCTCGTCGTCTTTCCCGGGGCAATGCTGCTTGGAACCCACTTGGATGCCATTTACACTGCATTCTGCATGGCAAACACCCCAGAGATGAGCCGGAGTGCACAGGAGATTGTGACGGACCTGAGTCTCCCTGAAGGTCCTGGAACTGAATTCCCAGGGCTCTCCCAGGAGAAGACAGCTAGGAAGCTGCTTTTCTGTGTGAAGAGGGGTACAGGCCCACGCAGACATTTCCCTGCAGAGGGCCGCTGTGTGCACCGTCTGCTGGTTGCTCTCCGGAGTGTGGCTTTATTCCCCTGCTCTTGCCCTGGCTCCTGACAGGAGGGGACAGGCACACAGCATCGGCATCTTCTCACAGACACACACACACACACACACACACACACACACACACACACACACACACACGGTCCTCACAATCTGGGTGCAGCCGGGCTGTACAACAGAAAGTGCACAGCTTCCTGGAGCTGGCGTTTTCGTTCACATGAGCCGGTATGAGAAAACTGCCAGCCTCATGCAATGGTAGGAATTGCTGTAATTTATAGGTGTTAATAACCATCAGTACTGTGCTGTAAGTGGGTGCGTCCAATAGGAAACAGAAATGAAGATGTTTTCTGTGACAGTTGTTTCTTTGCATCTGTTGAAACGTCGGGGTCCCCCTTGGCTGCTGTGACCCCCGAATAAGGATGACCACAGCCAAATCTGCATGCTCCGACAGTGGCCTCTTCACCAACCACCTTCTTAAGGCCGTCCCTCACTTGAATATGATTTCTATTATGAGTCTGATTATTATTAAATAACTGCCCTGGTGTCACCTGCATGTAGTAACCATTTCAGCCACAAGGGGGCAGAATGTGGCTGTGTATGCGGTTCTTTTAAAAAAGGGAAGTATTATGACATTGTAAGATACACTGTGTTCCAGCCATAGTTTTAATTTGACTTTTATTCTCTACATACTTGAATTAATTGTATCCTTTAAGGCAAGAGAAACGGAAATCGCAAAATCTTTTGGGAAAATTTTGTTCTTAGCCTATAGCTGGCCAAATTAGCAGCTTCATTCTCTGCTTAAAACGCTATGATTCATCTGTTTTCTGGGAGTCATTTCCTGTAGATCTTAAAGAGGGCTTATGGCTCTAAATTTCTGCATTCCTAATTCTTGTTGTGCTTCCTGCAGGCCATCAAGTTCATGGACTTTATTATAGCCTTGCAAATTAGTAGAAAAAATTTACTAGCCCATAAACATTTTCTTAGTTTCATCATAGTCCTGGGGGCAGATTGGAAGCCGCAGGCGCTATTATTCATAGCTCACTCAGCTGTAAAACTGATGGCCCTTACGCAACCAGCTTCTTGCTTCTGCTCCTCTCCTCAGGAGGAGTTTGCGGGAGTCTGGAAGCTGGAATGTGTGAGTCCAAATGAACCCGTTGCTCAACACCTCCGGTAGCCTAAGGCAAGAGCAGTCTGTGCACAAACTAACTTCAGTGAAAAAACGGCAATTACCACCCCCCCACACACACTGCGCTCCGAGTGTCTGTGTCTCTCAAAACTCATACATTTGGGGTGCTGGGGAGATGGCGTGGTTGGTAAAGTACTTGCCATACGAATATGGCGCCCTGAGCCCAGCACCCAGGATGCGTGTGAAGATAGATAATGGAGCTGTTATTTGGGCACTGTGGAGGCTGGAAGGCAGATTCCTGGGGCTCACTGGCCGGCCAGCCTAGCCGACCCCAAAGTTCTAAGCCGGTAAGAGGGAGAGATCCTGTCTCAGAAAATAAGGTGACTGTGAACGGTTCTAGTGGAGAGAGAGGGGGGTGGGGGGTGGACCAAAGCCAAGAGGCCCAGTGTTCTCAGGTCTGTGCTGTGTTTACTGATGTGATCTGACGGAGAGTCATGACGCTCGGGGCCCACAGAAACTTCCGGTTAAGTGTCTCCCGTGAACAGCTGGTGCTGAGTTGGCCCGAAAGGTGATCAGCAGGCTTCTTAACCAAGCCCAGCTAAGCACTCTGAGCAATCAAAGTTGGACCTGAAGACCCAAAATCTGAGTGAACACGGTGGCTCACGCCTGTGGCCAAGCACTGGGGAGACTGAGGCAGGAGGATCGTCACACGCTTACAAATCAGCTGCAGAGTGAGAACCTGCCAAAAAAAAAGGAAGGGACTTTGTTTCCTCCTAGGCAAAGAAAGGAGTCACAAGCCAACCCTCACGGCCACATGGGCTGAGGACTCAAATGGCCCAAGAAATAGAAAATGCTATTCTAAGTGGAGAAGAAAACAGCTATTGTCTAACAGTCAGGTTTAAAAAAGAGAGAGATTTTGTATAAACAGTCAACAGCTGTTTCAGCCTTCGCTTTTAGAGCACAGGCGGGGGTGGGGACTTGCTCTTTCAAATGTGGTTTTTGTTCAGAGCCCAGATTTTCTACAACTAATTTCCAACCCAGAACTAGGGCCCGGTTCAAAGTTTTATTTTGAAGATTATAGACAACAGACTTCAGTCAACCAGAGAGGTCCAGAAAAAGACGGCCGCTGCCAACTCCTCTGCACCAAGTAGGGGGCACACATCTGCGGCAAGCTTGTGTTTGAAGGACAGAAAGTGGGGCTCCCACTTCTCAGAGAGCGTCAGGAAGCCAGAACACTCGGCCACAGAAGTGGGAAAGAAACAGCTCTTCAAGATGGTGTCTGAGTCCAGCTCCTTAGCTCCTTAGCACCGTCTGTGTAAAAAGCCATACTGCGGGCTCTAATGAACGTCCCTCCAGCAAACAAGGACAGGGGAGAGGTTTCCATAAGGAATTTGCCAGCTAAGTCCTATAATTGCAAAGTTGCGATGAGGTCCTTTCTATAAACAGAGTTGGGGTGAGCCCTTACCTCTTCTGCTTTGCTAGGTCTGTCAATGCCCTTTATCCCCTAAATACCAGACTGTCCTTCACAGAAGTCTTACACTGTAACTCATCTCTCTCTTCCCGCCCCTTTTGAAGTGACATATGCAGACATCCTTACAGGGAGAGACGGAAATTTAAACAGTTCTCTATTTCCTGTATCATTGTTTTCTTTTCAAATATTTGACCTGAGGGCCCTGACGCTGGCCGGTATGCACCTTGCCACTGTGTCTATATCTGTCCGCATTTGCATACCCAGCATCCACTCCCACAATTGTGGCAGTCCCTGAAGGCTGTCCTGCCACGATACAAAAACGCTCTGACACACAGTGTGGTTTTAGTGCACAGCTGGGCTCCCAAAGAGCAGAGAAGCTGTCCAAAATCCAAGAAGCATGCAGTCAGAAGAGATCTGGGAGGGGAGGGGAGACAGAAGCCCCCCCTGTAGCGAGCCCTGGGCCTCCCACGAGGTACGAGAGCCTTAAACCCCAACCTTTGAGGATGGCCAAAGCAACTTCCTGCATTCTGAAGACAGACACCTGTGGAACCTTCCGGAGTAAATGCCTTCACTCACAACCTCAAGTCTCCTACGAACCATGCAACTTCAGTTCAGAGTCAAAAAAACACGGAATAGCAGGGGAGAGAGGAAAAAAGACAGAGTTGAAAAGAAAATCATTAGACGTATCTGAAAATGACCCACATCAGACGTGGAGAGACGAGAAGCTAGGAAATGGGAAAGAGGGGCTTACGACCTGGAGGCTGAAAGGACACGCTTACGTAATACACTCACAACCTGGTCTCCAGGCGACAAGGAGAGCAGAGGAAAGGCGAGATTCAAAGGAACGAGGTAATAAACGAGTGTCCGGAACTGGCCAGGCCTGTGAGTCCAAGCACGCTGGAAACTCCACGGGCCCACACTGAACCATGAACCCTCCTGAGTCATTGCCCAGACTCACCGAAGTAAAGCTGCGAAATGGCCAAACTCAAAAGGGAGATTTTAAGGAAAATAAGAAAAAAAAAAAAAGGTAGATTTCCTACAAAGAAAGACAACTGGACTGTCAGTGGGTGCTATTACAGAACCCAGAATACGTGCAAGATCTTCAAAGTCAAAGAGCAAACACTCCGCACGAGACACAATGCGCACCGCCTTTTAAGAATGAGTGGGAGACAAAATTTTGAAATAAGCATTATGTATGGACAAGAAAATGAGCGCTCTAAGGTAGTGCGCGGCTTAAGCTTCTCCTGAACACATTCCAGGAGTCTTTTTATGCGAAAACAAATTTAATAGGAGGTTAACATTTACAGAGTTGAGTGACAAAGACAGGCTTCCGTGTTCCCTGACTCTGGGAGTTCAGGAAGCAGCTGAGTGATGGGTGGTTTAGAATGTTGGAGAGCAGCAATCACCAGAAGCGTCCCGCTCTCAATTACTTCCAGCGACGTCTGACTTTGAGACTCTTTTTGGGAGCTGAAATGTTTGTCTAAGCCGTCCTGTGAGCTTCCACGTGCTCAGCCTGACTAACGCACTAGCCACAGGTCACAACATGCGAGGCTGGGGGGTGGGGAACAGTCTCCATCCTTAACAACCGCGTTTCCCTAAGCCACATCCTCCGCTCCAATTTGCCCCAGCCTCTGTCTCCCCTGGAAACCTTCTGTTTGATTTTGTTTTTAATCTCCACATTCACCAGAGATCTCTCATCCTTTTCCTAGACTCTCTCGTCAGATAACGTGTGAGCCCAGCTACCAAGAGAGCCAGAAATAGGAGACCCAGGAAGAAGAATAACGTGGAGCTGAAGCAACATGAGCAAGGGTATTTTTAAGCTGTGCTTTTCATAAGGTAGGAAAACGTGGGTCAAGCCATGTTGGCTTGAGGATAAAATGGAGCATGACAGGGCTATGACTGATGACAAATGCAACGGCAGGGAGGTCGCAGCTCCGTGTGGTAGCAGCAAGTGATTAACACAAGGGGCAGACTGGACAGTGCACAGGGTTTTGACCGCTCGGGACCCCAATCCGCGATCGCCATGCCAATGAGAGAACTAAGGGCTGATCTTCCAATTCTCTGTACTTGGTGCTGCTTCTGCGATTCTGTGTGTTTATCTGTGCGAAGGGAGCTGTATTTATTTTAATTGGTGGGCTGAAAACACGATGATGGGTCTCGGGAGAACCGTGCACCATACTTAACTGTTACAGAGCACTGAGCTTTGAAATACTTCCTTCTTGATTCCTGCTCATTTATGTATGTAGAGGACTGGGAAAGGTCTGGAAGCTTGTGGTGATCAGGCTTGGCCATTGGCATCACAATTCTGTTTAGTGAGGTCCGGGACAGTAACAAGGCAGTAACAGGCTGTGCTACAGGGTCCCTGAGTCCTGTGGTTTTGAGGACCCTGCTTGTGTTGTTTGATATGGAGAAGGCTCTTGATCTATCTATCTATCTATCTATCTATCTATCTATCTATCTATCTATCTATCTATCCATCCATGCATCTATCGTCTGTCTGGTGTAGGAGGTCCTTCTGTATTTGTGTTGTTTTCATTGGTTGTTAAAGAAACTGCCTTGGCCTCGTTGATAGGGTGGAACTCAGGTAGGCGGGGAAGACAGAACAGAATTCTGGGAAGAAGGGCAGTGTGGCAGACGCCATGGTTCTCCTGCCCAAGACGGACTCTGGTTAGCCACAGTCAAGTGGCGATACACATTAATAGAAATGGGTTAAATCAAGATGTGAGAGTTAGCCAATAAAAGGCTAGAGATAATGGGCCAGGCAGAAATTTCTGTGAGATTATTTTGGGAGTAAACTAGCTGGGCGGGTTGGAACAAAAGGACCTTCCCTACAACATCTATCTATCTATCTATCTATCTATCTATCTATCTATCTATCTATCATCTATCTATCCATCCATCCATCCATCCATCCATCTATCTATTTAACCACCTATCTATTTATCAGAGACAGAGTTTCACTGTGTATCCCTGGATGACCTGGAGCTCACTATCTCTGCCTCCTAAGTGCTGGGCTTAAAGGTGTGCACCATCACACCTGTCTTATTTGTTTTATTTTGTCTTGAGTCTGGGTCTTACTATGTTGTTGATTAAAGCTCAAATGTCTGGGCTGTGTCAGCCGCCCAAGCAGTTGGGACAACAACATGCATCATAGTTGCCAGCTCATATTTAAATAGTTTTAAAATATTTAAATTTTTTGCAATCATGTTCTGTGCTAGATATTCTGGTGTAAAGCAATAGACAAAGATATGGAAATTATATATAATTATTTATATATTATTAAATATATATCTGTGGAAATAGGTAATTATTAAATATATATTTTATGTGTAATATATATTATACATGAGTCCAAAGAGGAGGCAGAAACCTCACAGTAATTTCTACAAGTGAACTCTGAAGAATGATTACCAAGGAACTGACAACAGCAGGAACAGGTCAGTGAGACATCAGAGAGCACTAAAACTATCAGACGCGCAGAAAGAGCAGCTTGCATCCTCAGCTCCAGAGCCCAAAAAGAGCCTTCAAGATGGAGCCCATCTTGCCCCAGACCTCATGGGTAGAGAAGGTCATGAGGGTTGACCTTTCCATAAACTCGCTCTCTGGAGTACCAAAGGCGCTATCTGCTTAAACACTGTGTAAGGGGTTGCCAAGGAAGCTGGCCAAGGGGCGGCACCCTCCCTTGGCAAGCTTTTGCAAAGCCTGCAGGGTTCCAGCATAGGTCATTCACTGGTAGGTGCCAGGGAGGCTGCCCACAGGAAGGCATCCTGTGCTGCTGGCACTGTGAAAACTTACAAGGTAGCCCCTAGACTAGAGAGGGAAGCTCTCCTCCCCCCGTGACAGTCCAGGACCACTCTTGACCCATACTGGTTAACAAAGGAGAACCGTTTAAAGGGCAGGTCCTGAAGGCTGGGTCTGGAACCGAGATAACAGACTTATGACTGCTCTGGTGGGTAGCTTAGGGCATTGGGACGTATTTAGTTATCAGAAGAAACTGCAAGGTAAGAGGACGTAAGAGCCACTACAGCCCCTAGCAGAGGTCCTACCCTGACCTAATGGTTGCTCAGGGAGAACTCTAGATGAGGTAATGTCTATATGGGTATCAAGAAAGTCGGATGAAAAGTAAAAAAAGCAGACACTCAAGAGAGGCGGTAATTTATAACCTCTAAAACCCTACTTGGCTTGACAGAAGTAATAATAATAGTGTTCGGAGGGTGGGGGAGGGACAGGAAGCAATCCTGCTCTGACTTTGGCAGGCTGCAGTGGAAGGAAGTTGAGCACCATCAGCATTTCCTGAACACCCACCAACTAGGTGAATCTGAGGCTTTAAAGCAACCAAGACAGATAACAAATGCCAACGGCCAGCCATCGCCTCTGCTGCCCCCAGCCCATCCTCTTCTTTCCCATGACTTCAAGTTCGCTTTGCAGAGCCATGCCTACTCTGTTGCCTTAGCAACATACCAAATGGGGCATATGATCAATGCTTTTGGCCAGAGGGTGGACACGAGGCTGAAAGCCTTCTCTTGAGATTGGTGCTTGTTTCATTTGCATGGAGCTGAAGCTCCCGTTCAGGGCTCTGCATATGCTGAGCCAATGCCCTGCCAACTACAAACACCCCCAGCCCCTTCTGAGACATTGTATCGTTAGGCTAAGGACACAAGAAGTAAGAATCAGGGCTGGGCATGTAGCTAAGTGATAGAGAAACAGAGTGCGCCATTATCTGTGTGAGGTTCTGGATTTAGTCGCCAGCAAAAAAAAACAGGAAAGGAGAGGAGGGAGGGAGGGAGAGAGGGAGGGAGGGAGGGAGGGAGGGACGATAGAAAGAGGGTGAAGAAGAGAGTCCTGGGATGTTCGGCAGCTAAACAACTCCTGTGTCCTTGTTTTAGACTTTCCATTACCTACTCTTTGACAGCCCGTCCCGTGAGCCCAGTCTCTGAACCACCTATTAGTTGCACAACCTTGAACACATAAATTGCCTCTACGGGCCTCCATTCTCCCATCTGTAAAGTGAGGGAGATAATAATACTTACTTCACAAAATTGAGAGGATTAAATGAGTTGATATTGAGAAGTTTTTTTTTTTTTAAAGACAGAGCCTAGTACATAGCAAAACCACTCTGAATCTCAAATATTACTAATATTTGAAACACAGCCCAGGTACTGCTGGGGGCAATGAGGCACAGTGCAGTCCCAGCACTAGAGGACTGGAGTAGGAAGCCCAGGGGTTTGAGGATAGCCTCAGCTACATAGTTAAAGTCCAACACGAGCTATAGGAGACCCTGTCTCACTAAAAATTCAACACAGAAAAGCAAACATCAACCAAGCCGCAAAGCCTTCAATCTACAGCAGTAACCAGCCTACAAGCATGCTGGTGCAATATGGCACAAGGCGTGGGAATAACCAAGTGAGATCTGCTTTGATTTAAGGCCCACTCCATGAGATGGAAGCCATGACATGGGAAGGAACCACTGCTTGGGTGGTCCAGAACCTGAGACTAGATAGCCAATGACCTACGGGAAAATCAAATAGTACCTTTCTGCTAAAGCAGTGGTTCTCAGCCTTCCTAATGCTGTGACCTTTTGATACAATTCCTCATGTTTTGATGACCCCCAACTATAAAATTGTTTTGTTGCTACTTCATAAGTATAATTTTGCTACTGTTATGAGTTGTAATATAGGCATCTAATATACAAACTCTCCAAGGGGGTCGAGACCCACAGGCTGAGAAACACCTTGCTAAAGGGGTATCGCAACAAAATGAGTCCTAATGAGCTTCTGCTATAGTCTAGATCACTGTGTTGCTCAGCCATCATCAGAGAAGCTTCCTCCTGCAGCAGATGGGAGCAAACATATATACACAGCGGGGCCATGTGCCGAGAGAGACTTTGGAACACTCAGCCCCATGGAATGTCTCCATCAAATCCCTCCCCTCACAGCTCAGGGAACCAAAAGGAAGAGGAGGCAGAAAGATTGAAAGAGCCCGAGGGGATGGAGGACAGACGAAGATTGATGCACACAAGAACTCCCAGAGACTGCATCAGGGTCTGCATCTCTTGGGGTCCCAGAGCTGAGAGGAGAAGCAGACCACACCCCCGTCCCTTACCCAGAAGCTAGCTCCAATTGATAGCCACTCACAAATGAAAGATTCGTGTTCTCCAGGAGAGTCTAACTGGATAAACAAACCAGTCTTAAGGGTAGGCGCCTGCCCAGCAGTTGGCCAATACAAAACGGGCGGGCGCAGTGGCGTCTTTGTCTCATAATGCTGTGTTGCAGCTTTTTATTTTTTAACCCTTTGTGTTCTTTGCATATACATATGGCTTCTGGTTTTGTTGGCTTTTGGGAGGGGGGAGGTTCCTGTGCACTTGAATGTGTGTACGTGTTTGTGTGTCTGTGTCTGTGTGTGTTTCTCCTTTAACTCCTTTCCTTCTGTTTGCTTGTTTTGTCCTATTCCAATCTGCTTGTTCCTGTTGTTGTGCCCCATTCTATTTTATTATTATTCCTTGGAAGGCTAAAAGGGTGTGGATCCAGATGGGAGGGGAGGTAGGGAGGCTCTGGGAAGAGTTGGGGGAGGGGAAATGTAATTTGAATATATTGTAAGAAAAAAATCTATTTTCAATAAAAGAAAAAAACAAGGAGAAAAAGTTAATACAATATCAAGATCCCCTGGGGTCACCTGTGGGCATTCCCACGCTCTTGCAGGGCAGGACCTTGGGCTCTCACAACCACTCCTAAGGGACACCCCAGCACAGAATCCTTCTGTGTGGCCTGTGAGCGCCGCCAGTCACATAGGACACCCGGCTCCCTCTCCCGTCATCAACTCTGGACAAAAAGGCCGAAAGCCAAACAAGTACTGGTCCCCGGGGAACTGATCCAAACAGCTCGGGCCTGGCGGCACCAGTGGAAGAGCTTGAGAAGACAAACAAGTCACAGGCTTGCCTTTGTCACCGCTGACCCTGCTCACAGCCAGACAGCAGTGGAGAGAAAAAACGCCGCCTTTCTCTCCCAGCGTAACTGAATCCAGTTGTGAATTGAGGTTGTGTGTTAGTGGGCTGTAAGAAAGAAGAGTGTCTTAGACTTGTCTGTTCCCAGCTGAGATATCTTTTTTATTTTTATTTTTCCTGTTAACTCCAGCTAAGCAGGATCCTGGAGCAGCCCTGGGCAGTATAATCCTGACACACACACACACACACACAAACACACACACACACACACACACACACACACACGAGCTATGCTGGGTGGGAATCCTTGAGACTGAAAACTGGCCTCCTGGGTGCAGCCTGAGACAAATCCTCTGGATACCAATTTCTGCTCTGAGTAGCTCTGGGATGGCTTTTAAACAATTCAATTCTCAGAAATGCTTTAGGTCGACTTTGTCAAAATTCCTTTTCAATGGAGTTCCTTTGTCTGATCAACTACATTCTCTGGGGACTCCCTAAGGGACTCGGGGTGATTGGAATCGCCGATCGAGATCAGACTCGGTTTTATCTTTTCTCGGGACTATTGCTGCTTGCTTTACCGTGAAGAAATGAAGTTGTCCCTGTTGGAGCATCTGCCACCCACGTCAGAACAGCAGGCTTCACACCACCCAACTGCAGCCCTGCCCTGAGGCCTTCATTCTTCAGTTCTTCACAGGAAACTCTCAGCGGAGCCGACTCTGCATGGTTTTCAAGATGACTTTGGTGGTCCTACCCCGGCAAAATGCTCTGCCCAGCCAGCTGTAGATTCATTTTTAAACAAGTGAGGTTTCTTCCTCAGACAGAAAAACAAGGGTCTCGGGTAGCCACCATGTTCACAGGATTCTGTGTGCGCAGATGCTACAGCCTGTGGCAGTCCCTCCTGTGCAGAAGCACGCATGTGCTCAGTCCTCTGGCTTCTCGTCTGGTGACAGTTTGGCCACCCACATCACTCAAGGTGTTTGGCACAGGTAAACATGTCAGATCTTAGTAGAGTGACTGTTTGCTACAGTGTGGCAGGGTACAGGGTAAGCCTCAAGGCCACGAGGTGGAAAGGTATCAGTGACACTCGGGCACAGTGACTTCCTCAGTCTGACGGTGACAGGAAGACACAGTTCTTTCCTCCTGTGGAAAGGACCTCCTAACCAGACCCATGACAAAGCCACTATGGCAAACCCATAGCAAAGAAAAGGGGACACAATAACAGAGAGTGCGGGAACCCCTACCTGCCGTCCTGACCTCTGCTCTCCTATCCCAGTCCTCTTGGGGACCACATTGAAGCCAGGAGATGATGGAGCCTGTGCTGGGGACCACACTGAAGCCAGGGAGTGATGGAACCCATGCTAGGGGACCACACTGAAGCCAGGAGAT
>NC_022034.1:26344651-26354380 GCF_000317375.1 Microtus ochrogaster | reverse complement strand
CTGGATTGTGGGATCTCCCATTCATGGGCAATCACTGTTGTATTAGCTGACAACAGCCTGTAAAATGGTCTAATAGATCCCCTTTCTATATAGAGAGAGGGGTTCAGTCTATAAGTTCTGTTACTCTAGAGAACCCTGACTGATGCTTTTTTTTTTTTTTGCCTGTTTGCTTTCTAAAGAGAGAGAAAAAAAGAGGTGTGAAGTTGGAAGGGTAGGGAAGTGGGGAGGAGATGAGGGAGGGAAATCAGAATCAAGGCATATTGTGTGAAAGAAATTATTTTAAATAAAAAGGATAATACTCCAAGAGTCTAGTTCAGGAGCTTAGCCCTAAAAGGAACATGTACACTGAAATAAAAAGAATAACTTTAAAAATCAGAATTATTTGCAGAAAAATTAAATACACACAACCCAAAGATAGAATTGCCCAGTTCCTGACATCACCCATGGGACACCAACAGATTGCAAGTGAGCAAAATTTACAGATTTACACAGCGTAAATCTGAGTGAAATCTTTGAAGGCTAGGGTGACCTGCATTAAGAATCCTTTGTGTTTATAAGACATATTTGGAATTTTTCTTTAAGAAAAACAAACAATTGTCTTAGACAAGTTAGTGTATGTGGTTCGGGTCTGCCCTGGGAATGTGCCCTTGGAGTTAATCTATGTTCCTGTTTCTTTCATTTCCAATCACTCCTTTGTGTCTGGCTTTGGTGGCTATTCCCACTGGGAATTACAATTCAAGACAACTAGAAAGAATACACACAGAGAGTGATCTGCAAGGGCTCTCGCTGCACTTCATTTAAAAGGACAGAGAGTTGTGACGTCAGTGCTCCCGAAATGTGTACATGATGTCCCTTTCATTTATATACTCTTGTATATAATCATGAACAGTCATCTGAGTACTATAAATCCTACACTTATATAGATATTATATATCTGCCTTACACTGACCGGTCTGAGAGGAAACACAAAAGTGCTAATCGTCATGGCTGTTTAGGGATGGATCTGGCAGGTGCGTACTTACTTGCTTGTTTGCACATTCCAATTTATTTTGTAGTGTGTATTACTTGCAGTGTGAAAGGGAAGATAAATTAATCAAGTGTTAAAACTTCAGTTGGGGTGGAGCTGGGCTGTGGCTGGCCCGTTGCTAAGTACATTTCCCAGGAGAACAGCTGCGTACTCACATCTCGTCTTGTCCTCAGACAGAGGCATCGCCTGTGACCCTCTTGTGGGTCCAGCCAAGACTGCAGCCCCCAGTGCCTGATAATGATCCCGGACCTGAAGGGAAGAGCAGAAACTCCTCCCCACTTGCTTAAGAAAGGACAAAAGACCCATGATGCTCACTGGACCAAACCACTTACTCCAGTTTTCCTTGCTCGCAGAGAGGCTGTGCACTAAAGAACAGCACCAAAGATACATGCACAAGCACAGGTGTCCCCAGAGGCCACCAGAAGCTGTGGTGATGGTGACTGTGGTCTCCTGAGCTGCTAATGAACACCTGCTCACAGCTGGGACAGAGAGCAGCAAGTTAAAACCCTTTCTTTTCTTCTTTCCCCGCTCCTCTTCCTCCACCTCCTTCCAAGACAGGGTCTCCCACCTTCAAAGAATTTGCCAAATAGGCTAGGCCAGTAAGCCCCAGACATCTGCCTGCTCCCACCCCTCAGCACTGAGATTACAGGTCTCTACCACCATACCCAGCTAGTTTATGGGGTTCTGGGAATCAAAATCCAGACCCCTATGCTTGCACAAGCGCTTTACTGACTGCCCAAGGCCCCCAGTCCTTAAAACATCTTCATGGATTTCATTGATTTCCTATGATTATATCTGGTGTGTTGTGCAAAGTATGTCTGCCAGAGTAGCAAGGTCATGACTGACAGGTCCTTTTTACACTACGTCCAAACTTGATTCTGATCTAGGCTCCTCCCAGCACCCCAGCTCCATTTCTGGAACACCCCGGTCTCTCCTTCCCCTTAAAGACCAGCTGTTCTCCAGTATTGTGCTGAGAGGGGAGGCCAGAGAGGGGACACGGGGTTGTTCAACACTGTTACACAGTTGCACCCCAACATCGGTTCGCTGGCTTTCTACAGAAATCTTTGTGGGGTCCTCAGGAGGACTCCCAGGGCAGGTAATGGGGAGTCCAGGTTTAGCCCCTCCAACCATCCCTTTTGCTAAATGTAGGCCCTACAGACACAGGTTCCTCAATAAGCGTGGGAGAAGAGCCAGGGACAAGCATGGGCTGCTCCCTGTGGCTGGTCCCAGCACTGACAAGGAAGCTAGCTGGGTTTGGCTAGTCCCAGCAACTCTGTTTTCCAACCTCGTTTCCTTCTTCTCCCGGTCCCGCCTGCACTCCAAATCCTGCGCTGGTAAGGCCACAGTTGTCTTCCAAGTGGGTTCTGGGTTCACACCCTGGTATTTGTGGACAACCTTGCTAGACCCCACTCCCGGGGGCTGGGGATGTACCTCAAGGGTGGAAGAGTTAAACATCTAGGCCACAGAGAGGGGTGAGGCACTTTGAAAATAACTAAAGCCATTTAAACACGTACCCAGGGCATGGAGTTCAACCCTAGTGTCACAATCCCAGCATCCCTCAGTGAAAAGAAAACAGCAATCTCCATCTTCTGGTGCTCCCGGGAACGGAACCAACTGACTCATACCCCGCATCACATGACTCGATTACATGTCTGTGTTCTTCCCAGTTTTTCTAGGTAAACGTGTGGGTGATTTGACCCGCATAAGTCACCTCTTAGGAATCCCACATTTCCGGCCTGAACACTGGCCCCCTGACAGACCTCATTCTTGGGTCCAAGTAGCCAAGGGCAACAGAAACTGCCTCAACCCAGAGCCCATCCGTCTTCCTCTTCTTCATGAGTTCTTTTATGTGGGTTCTGGGCCCCGAATGCTGGCAGCAAGTACAGACCTTTGTACTCTTACTGGTTCTTCTTTTCAGCCTGAAGTTTATCGTCGTCTTACAACTTGAGTATGACAGCCTTGGAGCTGCTTCACCTGTCTGTTGTTGGGGTTTTTTTTTTTAAGATTTATTTATTTATTATGCATACAACATTCCTTCCATGTATGCTTGCATGCCAGAAGAGGGAACCAGATCTCATTATAGATGGCTGTGAGCCACCATGTGGTTGCTGGGAATTAAACTCAGGACCTCTGGAAGAGCAGTCAGTGCTCTTAACCTCTGAGCCATCTCTCCAGCCCTGTTGTTGGGGTTTTACCTGATTGAATGTCAGTTATTCTTTCACTTCATATTTATTATTTTATTTGAGACATGGTCTCACTGTGTAGCCCAGGCTGGTCTTGAACTCACTGAGACCATCCTGTCTCTTCCTCCCAGATGCTAAAGGTGAGGATCGCCAAGCCTCAATTTATTTATTTTTATTTTCTGTGCTTTGCTGTTTGGGCCTGTATGTATGTCTGTGTAAGGGTGCTGGGCCCCCTAAAACTGGAGGTAAAGACAGGTGTGAGCCACCATGTGCTGGGAATTGAACCCGGGTCCTCTGGAAGATCAGACAGAGCTATTAACCACTGAGCCATCTCTCCAGCTCATCACTATGGCTTTTGGGTTTTTTTTTGTTTGTTTGTTTTGTTTGTTTGTTTTTGTTTTTGCTTTTATTTATTATCAAGATAGGGTTTTCCTGTGTAACTGCTTTGGCTGAACTAAAACCCCCTTTATAGACCAAGCTGGCCTGGAACTCAGAGATCCACCTGCCTCTGCCTTCCAAGTGCTGGGACCAAAGGCATGCACCATCACTGTCCAGCACCAAGCACTTTTAAGGCAATTTTTAGTATTGTTCTGGGAGCCATTAATAGTCTATTCCTTTTCAAGACCTGGTTTTGAGTCTTGTTGGGGGAGCCAGAGCTGTCTCTAGTCAAGCTGCCTAAGCCCCACTCCTGAGATAATAGTGGGGCCCTCCGCTCGGGGCTCTGGGAATGAAAGGGGCAGGGCAGTTTATTCCCATTCAGTGTGAACACTAGGAAGTCCTTCTGCGGGTCACTTTGGGTGAGTCCTTCTCCAGCCTCACGTGGTTCCCATGTGTGCATGCCGATCCGTGCTCAGCTGAAGACTGCAAGGGCCACACCATTGAACTTCAGGTGTGTTTCTCCACGGCAGTATTCCGTCCTGGGGATTCTGGGACCCTGACCTTGGATCCCAGATCAACTCCCTCCTGGACTCTGCCAGTATCCCAGTGGCCAGGAAAAGCTGCAGGCTGAAGTACTACTCGCCTCGTCACCAGCTAACCGAGCGACTTGGAGCCTGTCACAGAAGGCTCTCTCAGCCGGGAGCTCTCTGGGGATTAAACAGGGGTGATCATAGGAATTCTTCCCCGGTGCTGTCTGTGGCCCTGTGGCTGAAAGTCATTGGTTTAAACATTTTTAGGGAGGTGCCGTTGCACGCGCTTCTAGTCTGGGGCACTCTGGAGGTGACAATATGGAGACTATTAGAGCCTCAAGCTCAAGGCCAGCCTGTCTCAAAGGAAAAAACAAAACGTTTGTCTGGTTTTTTTTGCTTCAGAACCAGTCTTAGTGGCCACTTCTTGAAATTTCTAGAAGCATGCATAATATTAGCTTCTAGCAGGACTTCAGAGATCACCTATCCATACCATTCATTTGCCAGGGAGAGACAGGCAGAAGAAAAGCATTTGCCCTGGTCCCCAGACTTCAGGTGGGAACTGTTTGGGGAGAAAAGAAAGAGTTGGGAGAATTTGAAGTAAGGTCAGCTGCTCCCCAGGCCCCACACTCTTCCTCCGTCTAACACGTGCCATGTCCGGGCAGTGTCGGCCTCTACTGCAATTTCTGCCCTGAAAATAATGTCGACACTTCTGGGCCCTCTAGAGATCATCTGCCCCAGGCACGTCTAGAACCGGGTATGATGGGATGCTGTACCAGCATGAGGCAGACAGCAAAGCTGGGATTGTGGCTGAGCATCAAGGACCTCCTAAGGGGAGCTCGCGCATCGCTTCATAGACAAGGAAACTGGGCCCTCCCAGGTGCACTGCCCCACTCGGTCAGTGCTGAGACCGACTTTATCCATGCATGTTCAAGTATTGTATTTGTTTCTTATTGTTATTTATTTGTTTGTTTTGAGAGGGGATCTCACTCTGTATCCTAGGCTCACCTTGTATTCCTGATGCTCCTGCCTCAGTTTCCCTCCTGAAATTTGACATTACAAGCATATACTACCACACTCAGCAATAATTTGTTTGGTTGGTTGCTTGCTTGCTTTTTCGAGACAGGGTTTCTCTGGCTGTCCTGGAATTCGCTTTGAAGACCAGGTAGACCTCGAACTCACTGAGATCCACCTGCCTCTGTCTCCCAAGTGCTGGGATTAAAGGTGCGTGCCACTACCACCCAGCCAATAATTTATATTTTTAATGCATGCTCAGTATGCAACAGTATTTGCCTATAGCAACTGCTCCGAACCAGTTGCGGCTCTGTGTTCAAAGCTTTTCCGTGTCTCTGTACATGTGAACTGAATATATATTGAATATATGTACATATTTTTAAGCAATCTGCTTTGCTTGTTCATCCATAAGGTGGAGTGAGAATCCCCAACAGAAGCTTGGGGTTGCTATGAGAGGAAGTTTTTGAAAAGAACAAATGTCAATGGAAAAGAGAAAGAAGAGGGAGAGGCAGGAGGGAAACGTAAGCCCATTGCTCAGGTCGTTTAAAAGCCCCTGGAGCTGGAGACAATGAACAGATAAGTATCTCCCTTCCCTTGCTCTGGGTGTTTTTTAAGGAACTGCCCCCACCCCATCTACTTGAACACAATATGAAGCACACACTTCTCAGCACGTAAAAGTGGGGAAGTTCCTGGTCTGACGGCACGGACAGCCTTTGCTCTGCCTTGTTGACCAGTGGTCACAATAGGGCCTTTCATTGCAGGGCCACATGGTCCCCTGCAACGTGACCTGGGAGCTGGCAAACACGCCAGGACAGCACAAAGGAACGGAACTTGTCTTTGTGCTGTGAGTGCACAAGGCAGTGGGCAGTGTTTGGGGCTGCTGGGTTCCTTCTCTGTTCAGTGCTGGGCAGCTCCTTTGCCCCAGCCACTCTGTCCCTGGGCCGCTCACAGCGGTCAGCCAGCCCTGGGCCAGCTTCTTGGGCAGGAGGAGCCAGCAGGGTCCCCCGTAAAGTCCACCTGGGGAAATGTGCACCATGTCTGTTTAAAAGCATTTGTAGAGTTGACCCCACTGTGCCCAGGGTGCTCATTATTTTAACTTCTTTAACTTGTACATTTGCAGAGAGAATTCACTCCGGCACAGTCTGAAAGAGGAAGGCTGCAGAATTGGGTCAAGAGGAGGTATCTGGTGACAAAACACACTTTGTCTTAATGATGGGAGAAGCGGTCCAAACATGGATTTATAAAGCAAGCTCATTGCATGTTATGTAAGAGTCCCCAGTGGCCCTACGGCAGTGGAGGGGCCTTCAGGCTCTTTGTACTTTGAAAAACTGCTTTCCTGGGGTGAGATGGGGGAGCAGGGCAGAGTTGACGGGACAGGCCTTCTGTCCACTGGTTAGTTCCTGTTTCTTTGTGTGGACAGGAAGATGATAGACAACCACCTCTTCAGGCTGGAGAAATGTCCCATGAGGTTACAAGCATGTTCTACTGCGGTAGAAGACCCGTATTCAGTTTCCAGGACCCTCGTAGCAGCTTCCGAACACCCGGAATTCCAGCTCCAGGGGCTCTGATGCCCTCCTTTGGACCTTGCTAGCACCTGCCCTCACATATACAAAGACACACCACTTAATAGTTCACACAACTTAAATATTTTAGTACTCAAAGAAACAAAAGAAGCAACCCAGGGGGCTGTCGAGACGGCTCAGTGGTTCAGCCTGCTGACTGGTCTTTCAGACGTCCTGTGTTGAATTCTCAGCACTCACACAGTAGCTCACACTGTCTGTGACTCCAGTTTCCAGGTATCTGACCCCCACTTCTGACCTCTGCGGGCTCTGGCCACGCATGGTGCACATACGTACAAGCAGGTAAAACACCCAGGTGCACAAAATAAACAAGTACATTTTAATGAAAGCAACCCCCAAACCAATGCACTTCTAAACCGTGACTGATTCCTGTGTTCAGCTGAGTTGGGGAGCTCATGGGGGGAGGGGGCTGAAAATGGAGTCTGTTTGTTTGAAACAGGGTTTCACTATACAGCTCAGGCCAGCCTCGAACTTATAGCGATCCTCACCCCGTAGCTTCCTGAGTGCTAAGATTACAGCAGTGTGCTGTCGCCACACCTAGCAAAGAATTAAACTTTCCATGTGAGTTTATTGAACATCTGCTACAGAGACTGGTGTCCTCTGTCATCAAGTTATTGTAGACTAGTTACCAAAGAGATATAAAAGGCCATGGAAAAAAAAAGAAAAAAAATTAAAAAAAAAAAGGCCATGGAAATATCGATGACAAAAACCAGCATTGTTTATTAAATCCTTAGTGACTACCAGACTCTCCCCTTGCAGGAACGTTCAGTGTTTGTAACAGTCTCATGTAGAGGGGACACAAGCATCTCCCAGAAGAGGAAGTAGGATCCGGACCCAAGACAACAGCCAGAATTCAAACCCTAAGGGAAGTGCACCTGCAGGCAAGGGCTCATCTACCAGCGGCTGCCAGTACACAGGAGGCAGCTAGGAGAGGCGGTGTGTGGGGGCATAACCAAGGGTGGGTGGGGTCCACGGACATTCTGGCTCCAGGATGGAGACGGAGGGAAACAATTGCTGCTCCTTCCAGATGAAAAGAGAGAAGAGGAGGGGTGCTGATGGCCAAATATCCATATGCCCCACGAGTGGAGTCTTGACTTTCTGTTTGGCTCCCCCGGCAACAGTTCCGTTTCGGTGGTAACGTACAGTACCTTGCAGACACACCCGCTGGCCAGGTCTGACCTAGCTGCCAAAGAGAAGTGCATACTAATGTCTGTTCCCTGTTAAGTCATGGAAACAGCCAGAGGGTCTGCAGGAGGGTGGAGAAGAACACAGGCAGATGGCAAGCTGTTTACAAGTCAGGCTTCTGTGGGAGCAGGGAAAGGAAGGTTGTAACATTTCAGGTCAGATCTTTTTGTTTGAAATACTAAGCTACTAACAAAATCCTAACAGTCCACAAGTCAGCCGCTCGGGAAGGAGTCTGGATTGAGTCGCTTTCCCTCAACATGTTGCTACTGTCTCGGTTTTCGGGAGGGTCTGAAAACATCAGGCGCTAAGATGCCCGTTAACTCTGAGAAGCTATTCCCAGAGCTTCGGTTGAAAAGCAAACAACTCTGTGCCAGGAGTTCAAGCTGGAGTCCGTGGACACAGTTCCCCTCCTCATGAGGAGTGTGTAATTCGGGTTATGGCTGAAGGCTGAAGGGACTCTTTGTGCTAACTGCAAACCTGCGGCTCTGTCCCTGTCTTTGCTTGGAACACCAGATGTTGATGAGAAACTGATGCCTGATGTCAGGGCTTTGGGTGGCACTGAAACAATGCCCACCCTGGGAGCTGTGCTTCAGCCAGGCTGGTGTGTTCCCAGATATATGAAGGTTGGATAACTGAGTTCCCACTAGCCTCTTTGCAGAAGGACATGTGGAGGTCACTTGTCTAAAACAGACCTGAAAGGAGCACAGTGAATAATAAACCCAATTCCTCTGCATCAACAGTGCTGGCAACACTCTGCTTCCAATATCTTTGAATTAAAGGGGAGCAAAAGGCTGCTCCCTTGAACCCTTGGCTTCAGCAGAGGAGGCAGTTCAGATGGTCCCAGTCTCTCTTCCTTGGACCCTCCTCTGCTACCTGACCTCTACATGGTTCTTTTTGTAGACACTGGGGAAATTAATCTTGAGCTATTTGACCAGGTGATAGGCATCAGGTAATTCCCTGCCATTGGTAAAATCTCAGGCTGTGTATGTGTGTGTGTGTGGGGGGGGGTGCGTGTGTGTGTGCACGCGCGTATGTATCTGTGTGTATGTGTGCACGTGTGCGTGCGTGTGTGTCACAATGCACATGTGATGGTACAGAGGCCACAGATTGTCAGCAGGATCCTTCCTCAAGTGTTCTCCATCTTATTTTTTTTTGGTTTTTGGTTTTTGGGTTTTTTTTTGTTTTGTTTTGTTTTGTTTTTTTGCTTTTTTGAGACAGGGTTTCTCTGTGGTTTTGGAGCCTGTCCTGGAACTAGCTCTTGTAGACCAGGCTGGTCTCGAACTCACAGAAATCCTCCTGCTTCTGCCTCCCAAGTGCTGGGATTAAAGGTGTGCGCCACCACCGCCCAGCTTTCATCTTAGTTTTTTGAAGCAGGATTTCACCTCAAGTTCCAAAATTTACCCGGCCTGGCTGGCCAGTGGCTCCACTGATCCTACCTCCCCAGGATAGGGATCACAAGCAAGCACAGTTGTAGCTGAACCTGGCTTGCGTGCCTTCCTTCCTTCCTTCTCTCCCTCCCTCCCTCTCTCCCTCCCTCCCTCCCTTTCTTTCTTCCTTATTGTCTTTCCTTTCTTTTCTTTATTGGTGGAACACTTCAGCCTTTTCCTGTCTATACATACTGACACTCACATTTCATTTGAACATCTGAAACTCCTCTGGACCTGAAGTCTAGCTGGTTCATGAAACAAATAAACTTTTAAATTAATTTTCTTTCAAGTTCTTCATTTTTTTTTGACCCCAGAATCTCTTTAAAAGCAAAGAAAGCTGAGGGCCTGGCTCAGTGATGGAGCACCCACCCAGCACACGGCTGAGAGCACGGCTCAGTGATGGAGCAC
>NC_022034.1:26336138-26344428 GCF_000317375.1 Microtus ochrogaster | reverse complement strand
CAGTATCACTGAAAGGGTTTAGGGGAAGCCAAACCGACAAACCTATGAGAAAGTCAGTAAGCAGTTCTGTTATAGCCATTTCCTTGCTTGGTTCAAATAAATTTATTTTCTTTCTAATAAATAAGTAAATAAAAAAACAAAAACCTCAAGAAATCTTAAGGGATCTTGTAGTAGAAGACTCCTAACTGACTCTTGCAAGCCCTAAATGAAGGCAATGCAGAGACAGGGAGAAGACGTTAATATTATTTTCAGTATTTCAAAGGCACCATGTGGGAAGTGTATACTTACCAAAGATAAGGCTGCCAAGCAAAGCCTAATGCCCAAGTTCTAAGTTTGGGTTGGAATAACTTCAACACGATATGAGAATTCCGATTGTCTTCTGATGATTAGAAGCTTTTGTTGGTAATTATAAATAGCCCTGGTTAACAAAAGGGGAAGGGCAAGCCAATTATTACCTACTAAGGCATTTCATTTTAAACATGGGTGTGGGTCCTGGAGAACAAAGGAACAATCAAAGGAATCCCTGGAGATAAAATAGATGGAGACCCCTGATTGGGTGCCGACTTCCCTGGCACCGTGGAGGGAACATGAAGCCCGTCAGGTCGGCCAGACAAACCTAGACAAACCCACACACGTAGGCAGCTCAGCTACCCTGCCAGCACAGCCACTGTCAAGTAAGTCCTGTGATCTTTTTAAACAGCACAAAATGTAGCCCTGTGGCATCTAGCAGAGCTTTTCCGCATTGGCGCTAAATGGCTAGGGACGTGTGTCTATTGAGCTAACAAAATGGAGGGATTGATTTTTCTTTCCCCTTAAGAAAGGTTCTTACCTACCGCAGGCTGACCTCAAACTCACTCTGCAGCTGAGGATGACCTTGAACTCCAAATATGCACTCATGCCTGACAACTCTCTCTCTCTCTCTCTCTCTTTCTTTCTTTCCTTCTTTCTTTCTTCCTCTTTTCTTTCTTTCTTTCTTTCTTTCTTTCTTTCTTTCTTTCTTTCTTTCTTTCCTTCTGGACTAGTTCTTGCTAGAGTGCTTAGCTTCAAACTTTGGGCTCAAGTAATCCTAGCTAGGCCTCAGTTTAAAACAGATTTGTTTGGTGAGGTTAGGGGTGGGTCAGACAGAGGCATAATCAGAAGAGTGGAGACTTGCCTAAGACAGGACTCCTGATCCTGCTCATGCTCCTGGGCCTCCTGGTTGAGAAATGAATGTATCAGTCACTCAAGCATGAAGTCAGAGTACAGAGTGTTCCCCCAGCCTGCCAGGTTCACGGTCCAGGCTCACCGTGTTCTCCTGAAGGTCAGCTAGAAAGAGAACATGCCAGCTGGGGGCCTTTGCTCCCCTTGGGTGCTGCCTGTCACAGAGTTTTTCTGGCTTTGAGCCAAGCCACCCAGGGTTGGTTTAGTGTCTGTTCTCATCGTAGAAGCCAACCTCTCCCCCGTCTGCTCCTGTCCTCAGGCAGAGATTCTGCATGAGGGGGTGTTGAGGTGGCTCCTGGCAGGAGCATAGCTCTTTACTGTGACATTGTGGATACGGGGAGGAGCGTGTGCTAGTAAACACGGCGGTGTTAAATATGGAGTTCCTGTCCAAACTCTGGGGAGATAGCTTCAAAAATAAATAAAAGGCTTGGGAATAAACATAACTAAAGAGATGAAAGATCCCTACAATGAAAACTCTAAAACACAGAAGAAATTGAAGAAGACACGAGGAGACGGCCGCACATCCCATGCTCACAGTACTGTGAATACCACCATAATGCTGGAAGCCACCTGTCAATTCAATACAATTCCCACCAAAATTTGGGGGATTTTGGCAGAAGGAGTTTTCTGTGGTCTTGGGAATTGGAAATTCAGGAGACATGGGTTCAGCTCACTCCCAGTTAGTGTCCGGAGGAAGGCAGAAAAAGTGTAGTCCACACATGGGAAGGACAAGAGCTGGGTACCAAATGGAGATGAGCGTTTTCTCCTACCCCACAGGCTTTCTTCAGTCTGCTGATGTTTTCCTGGCCTGTGCAGAAGCCCGTCCTGTACTCCTGTTAGTCAGTTCTTGGGATTTTTTCCAGCACTCTGTTGTTCTTTTCAGAAAGCCTTTGCCCATGCGTGTATTTGAAGCATTTTGCCTACATCTGCTTCTGACAGTACAAGAGCTGAAGATCTTCATGGAGGTCTTTGCTCCATTTTGAACAGATTTTTGTGGAGGGTGAGAGATGGGGATCTAGCTGCATTCTTCCGCACGTGGATGTCCGGTTTGAGGAAGGGGCTTTCCCAGAGAATGTTCTGACACCTTTGCTGAAGTAGCTGCAGCTCTGTGTGTGTGTTTCAGGCGCCCCGGTTCTCTTTGTGGGCGTGTCTGTATTGATTGACAGTCCCATGCTGTTTGTTTCCTCAGTTCTGTAGTATAGTTGAAGATCAGGTATCATGCTAGCTCCAGTATTGTTCCTTCTGCTTGGGATTGCTTTGGCTAGTTGAGGTCTTTTATGCTTTTGTATATTAATTTTAGTTTTTTAGCTCCATGAAGAATTCCGTTGGGATTTTGGTGGGAATTGTATTGAATCAGCGGGTGGCTTCCAACAGTGTGGTGGTGTTCACAGTACTGTGAGCATGGGATGTGCCTCCATCTCCTCGTGTATTGTTCAATTTCCTTCTTCTGCCTTTTAGACCTTTTATTGTAGAGGTCTTTCATCTCCTTCGTTAGGCTTATTCTCAAGTATTTTATTATTTTATTGAAATCATTTCCCCCGATTTAGTTCTTTATAAATTCATTATCAATATCTAGAAAAGCATCAAATTTTGTATATTGTTTTTGTATCCTGCTACTTTGCAGGTGATACTTATAAAGAAAACCATCAACACAGTGAAGAGACGCCAGCAGAATCGGAGAAAATCCTGCCAACCATGCATCTGATGGTATCACCATTAGCATCTATAAAGAACTCTAAGAGCTAAATATTGGAAAGTTGAACCATCCAATTGATACGTGAGCTAATTGATTGAATAAACAATTCTCAAAGAAATACAAATGGTCAATACATATTTTAAAAGTGTATTCATCATGTTCAGCTATTACGCACATCCAAATTAAAAGTGTTTCGAGATTCCATCCCATCCCAGGCAGAGTGGCTACCATCAACAAACGCCCGTGTGGATTTGGGGACAGGGGGTAACTTGTACGCTGCTGTGCACGTGTCAGACAATATGGAAATTAAACCAATAGAACTACCCAGAGGTCCAGCTATCCCACTCCTGGAGATGAACCCTAAAGATTCTAGGTCACCACACTACAGAAATACTTGCACATTTATGCTTACTGCTACACTGTGCATACCAGCCAAGACATGTAAGCAGCTTCGATGTCCCTCAACAGATGAATGGATAAATAAAGTGTAGTGTATATGAACAATGGAATCTTATTCAGCCATAATAAGAAAACGGAAATGATGACCTTCACAATAAAATCGATGGAACTGGAGATAGTTGTTAAGTGAAATAAGCCAGATTCAGAAAGACAAATATGCATGCTCTCTTTTATATACAGAATGGAGATTTAAGTGTGTGTGCGTGCACGTGTGCGCACGTGTGTGTGCACACATGTATGCGTGTGTGAGTGTCCATGTGTGTGCGTGTGTGTGCATGTGTGTGTGTGCATGTGTGTGTGTGCGCATGTGTGTGTGTGCATGTGTGTGTGTGCACGTGTGTGTGTGCATGCGTGTGTGTGCATGCGTGTGTGTACATGTGTGTGTGTGCATGTGTGTGTGCACGTGTGTGTGCATGTGTGTGCATGTGTGTGCACATGTGTGTGTGTGCACGCGTGTGTGTAGACAGGGGCCATAAAAATAGAAAGAAGCTTTTGAGAAAGGAAGAAATGGCCCAAAGGGAAAAGGAGAAGAGAGGGCAGTGGAATACACACATCACAGAAACAAAAGACGAAGGTGAGAGCAGTGCTAAGTGAGCGGGAACAGAGCATCGTATGAGTGAAAGCATCACAACAAAGCCTGTTTCTTTGCACTAACAAAAAAATAATATAAACGAAAAAGGGGCTGGGGAGATGGCTCAGCTTGCCCCCGCCCCCTTGATACCTCCCCTCCTCCAAGGCTCATTCAGAAATGTTAGGTCTGATGGCCAGTTCTTGTAATTCCAGAAACAGGAGGATCTCTGGGGCTTGTTGGCTACCTAGTCTATCTTAATCGGTAAGCTTCCAGCCAAAAAGAAGCCCTGTCACTAAGGTGGTGAGCATAGTTCTCGGGATGGTTCCCAAAGCTGTTCTCTGACCCTTACCTGCAGGTGCGTGTGTCCATCGACTCCCCCTCCACATGCCACAATGTGTGTTTAAGAAAATAAAAAAAGAAATACAAAGGGGAAATAGAAATATGAATAAAAATATTAATAAAGCCTGATTGAATGGCTTCTCACCCCTCTGGGCACTGGGTATCTCCCTAGTGCTTCTCAAGAGGCTGAGGGTGGAAATGACCAAACTCCACACTCCAGGGTAGCTGTTTCCTGGTGATGGGATTGAACCCAGGGCCTTGTGCATGCTGGGCAAGTGCTTGGCCATTTAGCCACACTCGCAGCCTCTGAAACTGTTTTCATTGTGATTTTTGTTTTAATTTTCACAGCTATGAGACATATGCCCATTAGCTATGCAGAGACCCAGAAACTGGATTTATCAAAGACTTCCCAGCCACTATTATCATAAGCTTCCACAATTAAAGAAAGCCATAATGACAGTGACTCCAAATATAGGAGTCTCAATAAAAATCAGAAACTAACAAGAAGAACCAGATAGGACATTCCTCTCTAGCTTCAGGAGGTAAACACGTGACCAACAGCAACAGAGAACTACCCCCACCAAAGGGCTCTCCCCTAGGGTTCGCCTGCTGCAGTCCACTAGTCCAGAGCACACCCTTGAGACCCGGTAAACACGTGTTCTGGCATTCACCTCAGAGCCTGCTGTGTTGAAGGTCAAGTTCTGGGTTGTCCATGAGTAAACAAATAATCTTGTCTCCGGCAGGTCTCGGTTGACCAGTGGACTGCTCTAGGACAACCATTCAAATTTTCAAGTCCAGGTCCAAGGAGACCAACAGGCTAGTGGAAGAGACGGATAACGGTGAAAGGCAGAGAGAGAGGAAATATGAAAATATATGGACACAGTGGGAATAGAAACGGGTAAAGAAACTCAAGTCCATCCTTAGGAAACAGTCACGACATGAACTTTAGGTTTAGAAAATGAATCAGGCCAGAGGGTGTTAGGGAATGTGTGACCCCTGGGGAAAAGACGGTAGACTCAATCCAACCATAATTAAAAGATTTATTGATTAGCCGCTGACGGCAAACAGCATGAAGACCTTCAGTATCCGTGCAAGCAAGAACTGTGCGGGTCTGCCAAGTTAAAAGGTTAAGTAAGGCAACTCAAAACGACTGTTGGGAACCTGTGTAAGCAAGTTAACAGAAGCCAAAACACAGTTAGTCAGATCATAAGAAGCAGATAGTCATGGCTGTACATTCTGGTGGGGGTTCGGGGCCTGGAGTCAGACAAATGGCTGGTGGGTACCAAGATAGATGCGTGGCATAAAATGGAGCTTTCTTTCTTTCTTCCTTTCTTCCCTTCCTCCCTCCCTCCCTTCTCTTCTGGTTTTTTCGACACAGGATTTCCTCATGTAGCCTTGAATGCCCTAGAACTCACTCTGTAGACCAGGCTGGCCTCGAACTCACAGAGATCCACCTGCCTCTGCCTTCTGAGTGCTGGGATCAAAGGTGTGTGCTGCCCACACCCTGAAAAATGGAGTTTCTTTAGCCATCAGAAGGGAAAGAGGTACACAAACTGACTGCCCACCAGCTTAGTTCTGGGTCTCTAAGATGGCCTCAGGTCCTTACTCTTGGGGGACAATCAGTTCCTGGAGAGGACTGCTTTTGCTGGGGGATGATGTTAACATAGGGCCATCTATCTGGGAGAGGCTCTGCTGCCCCGGACTCAAACGAGACTGCAGGGTCAGAACACAGAACGAAGACCTTCATGTATCCTTGGGGATCTGGGGTGAGAGATCACAAAAGCAGACAGCGGAAAGGCTGTTCTTTGGGTCTTCGGCCTGAAAGCAGGATGAAGTAGGTTAAGCAGCAACTTGTTTTGGCCATACCTCGTGTGTGATTAATGAGTATGTGCAGAGTTAAGCTGGTGACTGACCCAAAATAAAGGGGACAGACACAACATGAAGGTGCGGATGCTGGACTTCACACTGTTTAGTTCATTTCAGGTCTGTGAGGAGCCACAGATTTCCAGGAAAATGGTATCTAATGCCTAGTAAAGGTTTCTAAGGGCCTTCTAGAAGTCTGTGGGATTTAAGGGCATACTAATGGTTTTGGTATACGGCTAGCTTAGATTGGGGGGAATGTCAGTTTTTCTGGGCAGGGGTCAGTTTTTCTGGGCATGCTAACATGTACAGACTGGGCCCTATATGGAAAAGTTTTCTTAAATGACTCATGACTGTTTTTCTTTCTACACTGCAAGACAGTTCCATAAATTACTGCCCTGGGCTGTTACCTCCCAAGAGGCCAGTCTGGTTCCTATAATAATCTGCCCCAGATGATAGCCGCACCATCATAAACAGTGTAATTATCAGCTCAGGATGAGGGGGTTGGGGATGAGGAGGGTGCTTTGTCCTCTTGTTACTGGAATCAGGACTCAAGGGGACAGTTGAAAGGCAGTGACTTAGCCCTATAGCTATGACCTCCAGGAGTATGAAATTTAGGTGGACAGACACGCCCAGTGGGATTATCAAGCAGTCTGTGTAAAGCGAAGTAGAAGAAGTAGACGCACTTAAAAGAAGGCCACCATTCTACGCTTCGCTCTGCTTCCAGTTGTCCTGGAGACTAAAGACGCCATGATTTTGAACAAAGGTGTGCCTGTTACAAATTTATTTGTTTGTTTATTTTTGATTTTTTGAGACAAGATTTCTTTGTGTAACAGTCTTGGCTGTCCTGGAACTCACTTTGTAGACCAAGCTGGTCTGGAACTCACAGAGATCTGCCTGCCCCTCCCTCTCAAGTGCTGGGATTAAAGGTGTGCACCACCACTGCTTAGCTATGTTACATATTTCTTATTAAAAGGGACGTGAGTCTAGGACATGATTACAGGCTGTTGGCCTGGACAATACTCTAACAAGTCCTCCCTTTGTGCGTGCGGTATATGTGGTTTTGTAGTGAATTAGTGAAGTACAGTTATGCTAGCTCATGAACGTATTCGTATTCCTAAGAATACTCTAAGTGCTAAAACTATCTTGGATAAAACCGGTCTCTGGACCAGCCCTAAATTCCTATGCAGTTGTGTCCCTGAGCTACAGGCTAGGTGCCTGACCACTTGACTCTCATGTCTCCGGAGCTCCTTTCGGTACATGTCACAATTGCCTTGTTTGCCCTCAAAACCTCAAACCAACTGGAGGTTGAGGCCTCTTCCTGCTAATCTGCTAGGGCCAGTCTCTCCAGTGGCTGAGGCTGCTTCCTGCTAATCTGCTCGGGACAGTCTCTCCAGTGGCTGAGGCTGCTTCCTGCTAATCTGCTCGGGACAGTCTCTCCAGTGGCTGATAAAGACTCCATTAATAAAGACTACATTCAACTTATTCGGGCCTCTCAGGAGGTGTTTTGTTTTGTTGGGTTTTTTTTTTGGTTTTTCGAGACAGGGTTTCTCTGTAGTATTTGGAGCCTGTCCTGGAACTAGCTCTTGTAGACCAGGCTGGTCTCGAACTCACAGAGATCCTCCTGCCTCTGCCTCCTGAGTGCTGGGATTAAAGGTGTGCGCCACCACTGCCCGGCTGGGAGTTTTCTTTTCAGGTACTCTGTAACAGTGTATGTACTCTGCATCGCAGGAGTGTGCAGAGGCCCAAGAACGTAGGCTACTCCCTAGATTGCTCTCTCCCTATTGCCTGAGACACTGTCTTTCTCTGAACCCGAAGCTCTTTGTTTTGGTCACGCAGTACCTCTGTCCCCCAATGCTGGGGGTTCCAGGCTTAGGTAGACATGCCTGACTTTTTACATGGGAGCTTGGGATCTGAACTCAGATCTTCATGTTTGTAAAACAAGCACTCCAGCCACTGACCCGAGCCTACTCATCTACCTTCTCTTTACTCCTTTTATTCACCTAGCAGGGGAGTGAATGGAGGCAGACAGAGCGTTAACTAGTAAAAGGAAAACACAAGACATACATAGTATACAGGACACATATACAACTACACGGGACACATATACAACTACACAGGACATACGTACTACATAGGACATATATACAACTACACAGGACATA